>NC_140961.1:108510960-108535960 GCF_056783735.1 Eptatretus burgeri | reverse complement strand
GAAAAAGACCATGCCAAGGAGCAGGCTGATTCAGGGAGTGTGGCACAGCGATGCTATGGTTGATGTTGTTGAATTTAAGAATGTAGTTGTTTCCTCAAAGCACACAACTTACCCAAGCAGTACCAGGATGAGAACTTGGCAATCCCACAGCACACGTGTTCTTTTTGATGTGCAGTGGCCCAAGAGAGCACAACCAACATGGTGGCATGCCATGGCTAGGAGTCGGTCATGGTACTGCTCATCAAAGAAACTGTAAAGCATGTCACTCCCTTTATCCCCTCACATGAAACAGTTGAATTTGAAACTTCAGCCTACTAGCTTGGTTTGAATGGAAGGAAGAATTAACATTTAAATGGAAGATTTCTGCTTTATATTTTATATGGACACACACACACACACACACACACACACACACACACACACACACACACACACACACACACACACACACACACACACACAAAATCTTTTGATTGATGACTGATAAAATTGATGGATTTACACGTTTTGTAAATACATGAGTAGTCGTGAACCGAAGTAGTTAATTTTTGCAAATGCACTAGCTTTGCTCCCTTTTCTGTCATGTCCATTGTACATGGTTGAGCTTACGTAAAGTATATTGTGATATTTGCAGGGGTTCACCGCTTCATGGTTCTTGTGATTGAATCACAGCGATAAGGTGAACTGGACCATCAGGACTACACTCACAATTATTTTTGGATAGTCAATTCGAGATCTGGGACTTTGTCACGGCTTGGCTGATGACAGGCTGCTTAGTTTGCATCAATCTTGTGTCAATCATTTTGTTTTGCTGGTAACCACAGATAACAGTTAAGTTTGCCATCAATTTATAAATATGAGGGGAAACTGATACTTTAAAAGTTAACAATTCGTTTTGAAATGCAAGAACCATCGTTCTATGTCCAAATTCACAACCATAAGAAGAAACTGTTCATTTTGCTTGGGAGAGTCGTTATTGGAATGTAATAAGAAGAAAAGACTTTTCTCTCTCGTAATCCTTTTTATGCGAATGTCTGTGAACCTCACCCACTCTTAACCGGTATATACGCATTGTCATTACCAGACCCTCCTGACCAATCCTCCCCTACCCCGACAGAAGCTACTCATTCATACTTCGGTTCAATCATCGTAGGCATCACACACACACATTAAAGTCAAATCGGTGGTTATTTTGTGCAGAAATTACTTGCAGTGTGCCAGGGTGGTCCACTTGTCTTGTAACTGCAGTGCATTATTTCGTTTCACCTCATTAAAATCTATTCCATTGATAAGTATTATAATGACAGAAATTATATGTATTTCCCGTTTGTATTCACAACATAAGCCACCTTCATGCACATAACAACTGACAAGAGACAAAACAAAACATGAACATGAACATGAATCTCCCCTCATATCGTTGACAGAGGACCATCACTTTCTTTCCTTGTTTGTGGCTTCGTGTGTGCCCATGGGCTCAATCACGACCACCTGTTGCTTACCTGTAACACAACAACGCAGAATGTTATTTGTTAGCAAGATATATGTGACAAGGTAACAAGACATGTACGGTGTATGTACCACCCCTGTAACAATTGCAATGCGTTAACTCATAGCCTTTAGCCTGATGTCTTGTCTGTTTTTAGCGAAATTGAAGTGCAACTGATGTAAAAAGTTTACTATGTAATCAAGATAATATTTTTTTCTAAACCAAGATATAAATAAATGTCGTGTTGCTGAAAAAAAATTCCAAAAGCAACTCGTGTTGGAGTGGAAGTGCTTGGTGAAAACACCCACCCCCACCCCCTCCCCCTAAGAAACATCCACCACAAATGGCTTGATGTTTATTATGCACAAAATTTATGCACAAAATCGAAGATTTATTAAGTATATTGGTCAGTCGATTTTGTTATTCTGTCTGTTTGTTGGTTTGTCTGTTTGTCTGTTTGGCTGTCTGTCTGTGTTTGTCTGTTTGTTGCCTCCAGGTCGCATTTTTAAACCGATCTTCACGAAACTTCACCACATGCTGGAGTTTGTCATAAGGAAGAACCCTATTGTTTTTGAAGTCAAAAGGTCAACAGAGGCCAAAGGTCAACAACTTTGGTGAGATTTCTAAAATCCTCAATTTTCATCCAATTGACTTGAAATGTGAAGAGGATTTATATTTCAGGTCGATGAATTCAACTAGCCAATTATTTTTGAAGTCAACATAGACTAAAAGGTCAACATAGGCCAAAGGTCAACAACGAAGGTGGTATTTCTGGAATCCTCAATTTTCATCCGATTGACTTGAAATTTGAAGAGGAGTTGCATATTTTGTCATTGAATTCAACCAGCCATTTATTTTTGAGGTCAAATTTGTTTTATGGATTTTGGAAGTATTGTGTTCTGCATGACGTCTTCTTCTTGCTTGTTTGGCCGTCTGTGTGCAGCATATCTCAAAAAGTTGTGGATGGATTCAGACGAAACTTGGTGGAGAGGTTGTGTGTGTGACAATGACGAATTGATTTGATGTAGGTGAAGATCTGAATCCACATCTGGATCCGAGAATTTTTATCTTGCCAAAACGAAGTTTTTGCAAGATATGTTAGTCAGCTTGTATGGTTTTTTTTTTGTTTGTCTGTAATCACATATAAAAAATTCTGCAGAGCACAGTTATCATTGGAAATTATTGTAACTTCGCATATCAGAGGCCTATAGAGGTCCCTTTCAGCGCATAAAATTTTGAAGGTCAAGGTCAAAGGTCAAGGTCACTTTGTCGCAAATCAGAGGAGTCGACGAAACCCTTATTTTTTGAGCAATTTTGATCGGATCGTCTTCAAACTTCATGGAAATATAGTTCATGGTCTGGCGCTCAGCTGATTAATTTTTGGTGGTGATTGGCCTTGACCTTCATGGTTAGCGCCTAAGGTCAAACATATTTGACCCCAAGGTCAAATTTTCAAGTTTTAGGAACCATATCGTGTAGTACCTCAAATTGAACACCTCGAAGAGTGCTTTCTTGATATGTCAAGCTTGAGACATTATGACGTCATTTGGTGACGTCATGAGGCAAAAGCATATTTTTCATGGTTACTCTGTAGAACAATTCTCATCGGAATCTCTCGTCTGCAGATATTCCTCAAGGAGTCGCTCCTGGTGGATAGAAGCTCTGTTCACCTCAGTGTGACCTTAAAGAAGTCACACGTGGTCACCTTTTGGCAAGATACGGGTCACCCTGCGGGTGACATTGGTTTATTTAATTTTTGAAGTGATTCTTCACCATTGACAGATGGGGCCAAACACAATACATAGCCTGATATCTCAAAAATGTTTTGGGCCTGATATGTTCTGTTGGGTCAGGTATTGTGTGGCAGAGGTATGTGCTCTTCTCAGTGCCCTTTCTTGTTCTGCATGTCTGTTACTTGCAAAATCGAAGAATTTTCAAGTATATTGGTCATTCGATTTGATTATTCTGTTAGATCACTGAAATACAGTAGGTGACCCTTATTGTCAGTAATTCTGTCTGTTTGTTTGTTTGGATGTTTGTTCGCTTGTCATCAGCATAATTGGTAGTAAACGTGGGCGGATTTTGACCAAACTTGGGTGGTAGGTACATCTTATGAACTAGTGCTTTGGAAATTGTGATGGTTGCTTGGGACGCTTTGGTTCCCTAGCAACAACCTAAAAACCTTCAAAATCGGTACCGTTCACGCGAAATTAATTCCGAAAGCCATTATCCCACGTAGGGTTATGAAATTTGGCAAGAATGATCTACCGGTGATACTCTATCAAATATATTCTGGTTTTTGTGATATATGGAATACTTTACCCGCAGCGCCCCCTACAATTAGGGTATGCGCAAAAATTGAAGGCGCCCAAGCGACCAGTTGAGTGCATGGATATGAATGAAACTTTGCAAGTTCACGGTACTCAATGAGTACTACAACTTTTCCTCAGGACATATTGACAGATTTCGCTTAGGTCAGGGGTCAAAAGTCAATTAGTGCAAAAATCGATAATATGCGAGAGCTGGAGGTGCGTTCGCACCAAATGCTACTCCTCCTAGGATTATGGTCGGATGGTCATGAAAATTCACACTAATCGTCTGGAATACATTGTGCACAAACGATCAACCCGGATTTTCGATTTAGATCTTTGTTCACCTACAGCACCCCCTCGAACTTTGGGGATTTCCGATTTCAAACCGCATTTTCGGTACTTTTCATTCAAATGGATACCGAGTAGTTATCAGTAGATGGAACTGGATGAGATTTGATATGCGTAATCTTGAGGTGATTCCCCATCCGCTATATGACATCCATTTTACTCTATATCTTATAGTTTCCATGCTCGGCGACCCACCGCCGCCGACCGGCTTATTTTTTTTTTTTTTGCATACCTTGGTCGAGGCTCGTATGAGAGCTAACACACAACTCACAGCAAGGAGGCATGAGACAAGAGGGGCGGGAGTGGAAGGGACAAAACAGTGGGGAACAGACACATTAGGTGAACTGTGGAAGGGAGAGGGATGGGGATGGGACGGGGAACATGGCGAAGAGAAGATGGACATTTCAGGGACTTTCAGGAAGGAAAGCAGGAGAAATGAAGGAAGTGGGCTTGGGTGGATTATCGGGGGTAGAAAAGATCGAGGATTTGGATGGGGGAAGATAAGAGGTGGTGGTGAACAGCTGTTTTGAAAGCCTGGAGGGAAGAATGGGAAAGAATAGAGTGAGGAAGTTTATTCCAAAGGCAGGAAAAAAGAGGAATGAAAGAGTGAAGATGAGCAGTGATTCGTGATTTTGGTAGTTTTACCAGAAGGGGGTTGTTGGTGGACCTTGAGCGCCCTCTGGAAATGTGGTGGGGACAAATCGCAGAGAGAGCAGGGGGGGCAAGGCTGGAGAGGAGTCGGTAGAAGACAGAAAGACCACCGACCGACCGACCGACCAACCTGCGGTGATTGAGTGAGAGGCCCAAAGACTCAGCTTCATTGCGGGAGATGCCGATGATCTTAAATGCCCTGGTTTCGACAGCGTGAAGCCGAGAAAGGTGGGAGGCAGGAGCACCAGCCCAGAGGGGAGAGCAGTACTCCATCAGGCTATGGACAAAAGCTTTGTAAGTGGTCAGGAGCTCAAGAGGGCCGAGGAAGGACTTAGCACGACAGAGGATTCCCAGTCGGTGACTGGCTTTTGAGGCGAGGTTGGAAATGTGACTTTCCCAGGAAAGGTCATGGCAGATAGTGAGACCTAGAAGCTTCAAAGAAAAGACTTCTTCCAGAGGATTGTTGAGAAAGTGGATGGGGGGGTTTTGTAAATGGTCCTTTCAAAGAGACATAGTGAGAGTGTGAGATTTGTCTGGATTACTTTATATTTTTCTGTTTGTCTGTCTGTCAATCGCCTGCAGGTCACAATTTCAAACCGATCTTCAGGAAACTTCACCAAGTTGTAGAGGTCGTCTCAACTGAGAAGCCTATTGATATTGAGGTCAAAGGTGAAAGGTCATCTTAAGGTCAAATTTCTAAATTCGTCATTTTTCATCTGAAAAACCGTCAATTTTCATCCCATTAACCTGAAAATTAAGCAGCAATTGTGTAGTCCATCACTGAATTGGGGAAACCAACTAATTTTGAGGTCAAAAGTCAGCTCAAGGTCAAGCTTCTGAAACCATCAATTTCAATCTGAATAATAATAAATTATCATTCAATTGACCTGAGCTTTGATTAAGATTTTCAATTTTAATGCAAATGAAATGGAGAATTTGATGTATCCATGGCAACCTTTGGAGAGAGGGGTGGATTTTGCAAGTATCGTGCTCTGCACAACGTCTTTTTCTTGTTCGTTTGGTTGTCAATTGCCAACAGGTAACAATTCCAAACTGATCGTCATGAAACTTCAACAAGTTGTAGAAGTCAACTGGACCTCCACATATTGGTCAAGTTTCACGACAAACCAGACAAAATCTGCTTAACAGAAACTTTCCTCCTTCAAGGCGAGGACTCCTGAGTATCTCTCCTTCATTACTTGCTCCTCCAGAATGACAGACTTGAGCCTCATCCTGTTGGTGGAGTTGCTCACTTCATAAAAACAACTCTATTCCTCACTCTCCATTCACTGCCCTCACTCCACCACACCCCCAGGAATACATCTGGCTATGGCATCCCTCCACTTCCACATCTTGTTTATTTGTGTGTTGTACCTTCCACCAAAGAGTAAAGTCTCCATTTGCACATCGCTCTCCAAAAACATGGAACAAATTCTATCCTCTCATCCCAACTCTCTTTTCCTCATAAGTTGTGCCTTCAATTGTCACCATGCCAGTTGGCTGGGTGTGCGTACCTCACTCACCTGTCATGGCACTTCAGTGAAAGACTTCTGTGACTCATTGGGACTGACACAATCTGTCAACTTCCTGACCCGGATCTTGGTCAGCGGCACTCCCTCTTTTCTGTACCCGATTTTGACCAATTTCGCTGAAAATATCTGCTGTTCTTCCTCTGCTCCAATCAGTTCATCTGACCACATGCTTGTCAAAGTAGACATCTCTGGCTGTTATTAGAGAACAACCTCAGCAACGTCATGTCTGGCATTTCACTCAGGCCAACTGGCAGGGAATTCAAGCAACCATCAAACTTCTAGACTTATCTCCCATCTCTACTTTCTCGGACATCAACTCATCCAGGGAATTCTTTCAAAGAAATTTGCTCTCTCTCGTGCACAGATTTATCCCATTTAGTCTTCAGTTGCTCTACCCATCCTCCCGCCAATGGTACACTGAAGCTTATGGCAAGGCAGTTGTCCTGAAACAACTTGCCTTTGCCTCATGGAAGGAAAATCCAACTGAAGACAATCTCAGTTCCTTCCACAAAGCTCAGAACAAGTGTGTATCTACCCCCAGGAGAGCCAGGAAACATCTTTCTAATCTGAAGTCTGAACTCTCAAACCTGTCTCCCTCCTCTACATCCTGTTGGCATCTGGTTAACTCAGTTTCTGGTGTACGTTTCCCTTCCATCCCTTCCCTTACCTCAAATGGCTACACAGCTGACACTGCACATGAAAAGGAAGAATGCCTAAATGCTGTGTTTGCTTCTAAATCTTGTGTGCCAACCCCATTGCTTTCTGCATCCACCTGAGCCAGTCACACACAGCTGTTCCTGGACTGTGCCTCCTTTTCTCCTGACAAGGTGGAGATTTTGCTGTCAAACATCGACTCAGATTCTGCAACTGGTCCAGACAGCATCTGCCCATGTGGCTTAAAAACCTGCTCTGCTACTCATGCTCACCTTCTCTCTGTTCTATTCACCCTCTCATTTGCTCAAGGTCATCTGCCATCTGCTTGGAAATCAGGAAACTTTACCACTCTGCATAAAAAGGTGCAAAAATGGATCCCTGCAGCTCCATACCTATCAGCCTTTTCCCAATCATCAGCAAAGGTTATGGAATCTGACATTAAATCCTTCTTTTTCTCCAATGGCCTGATTTCCGATCAGTTTTGCAATCAGACCAGGTCACTCTTCCCTGGACTAGCTGCTCCTGCTCTCCCAACGTTCGATGGAGGTCCTCAATGCCAGACATGAGGTCAGAGCCATCTCCCTTGACACATCACGTGCTTTCGATATGGTCCTCCACCCCGCCCTTCTCACCAAACTCTCTTCCGATGGTATCCAAGGCAATCTCAACTCATGCCTTCCAGATTTCCTCTCCTGTCACAGCCAACATGTGGCCCTTAATGGAATTCTCTCATTCCCTCTTCCTGTCCCAGCTGAGATCCTCAAGGTGGTGTTCTGGGTGTTGTGCTTTTTCTGGTTTTCATCAATGATCTCTCCGATTCTCTGGAAAATCCTCTTTACCTCTTGCTGATGATTCCATCATTTGCTGTACCATCTCTCATCCCTCAGATTGGCAGACAGCAGCCTCTTCACGCTCTGCAGACCTGGATAAAATCACAAGATGGTCCAACACTTAGAACATGTCTTTCAATCCTGACGAATGTCACACACTCAGAATCTCTCTCCAAAAGGACCGTCTGGAACTCCCTCCCCCCCCCATCTACTTTCTCAACAATCTTCTTGAAGAAGTCCTCTCATTCAAGCTTCCTAGTTTCAATATTTTCCACGACCTTTCCTGTGAAAGCCACATTTTCAAGCTGGCCTCCAAAGCCAATCACCAACTGCGCATCCTCCGTCGTGCAGTCTTTCCTTGGCACACATGAGTTCCGGACCTCATAAAAAGCTTTCATCTGCAGCCTGATGGAGTACGGCTCTCCCCTCTCGGCTGGTTCTCCTGCCTCTCACCTTTCTTGGCTTTATGCTGTGGAAACCAAGGCATTGAAGATCATTAGTATCTCCTGCGAAGAGGCCGAGTCTTTGCGTCTCTCACTCTCTCATCGCAGGCAGGTCAGTAGTCTATCTGTCTTCGACCATCTCCTCTCCGGCCTCACCCCTCTTTGCTCTGTCTGTGATCTGTCACCACACACACACACACACACACACACACATACACACACACACACACACACACACACACACACATACACACACACACACACACACAATTTCCATAGGGTGCTCAAGGTCTGCCAGCAGGGAATATTTTCAGGGAAATTGGTCAAAATTAGATTTGGACGAGATGGAGTATCGTCGGTTGAGATCCGGGTCGGGAAGTTGACAGATTGAGTCAGTCCCAATGAGTCACAGAAGTCTTTTGCTGAAGTGCAATGTCAGGTGAGAGAGGTATCCACACCCAGCCAACTGGCATGATGATAGTTCACGTCACCACATTTGAGGAAGGGAGAGTTGGGATGAGAGGATAGAAATTGGCCCATGTTTTTGGAGAGTGAAATGCAATTGGCATAATCACTGTTTGCTGGACAGTACAACACACATGTAAACATGATGTGGGAGTGGAGAGAAGCCATAGCCAGAGGTATTCTTGGGGGTGTGGGGGAGAGAGGGCAGTGCATGGTGAGTGAGGAATAGAGTCTTTGATGTTGAAAGTAACTCCGCCACAAGGAAAAGGCTCAGGTCTGTTATACCGGAGGAGGGGTTAATTCAAACATCCCCTTTTGAAGATGGTTAACCACCATATTTAATTTGATCCTTTATCAGGGGCATCCTCGATTACCTCGCTGGGTCCTTAGTTCACCATTTTGTTTGGCCTGCTCAACAATGCCTTGCGTTGGAACAGGCTGCAATGGTTTATTCATGATAAAGCACTCAAAATGTTTGTTTTTTTTCACTTTCCTCACTCACATCATTGAATGCCTCATCTACGTATATGTACCTAGGAACCGCTGCATACATCGCTTTTGTAAGTGCTATAGTTTTCAAATGAGGAGCTTGGAGCGATTTCATGCATTACATGATGTGATTTTCCACAATCTCCACTCACAGACCATTTCAAGTATGTAACAGAAATATAACTTGAGTGGAGGATCAGATCACGTGGACTAAATAACTCAAAATCTGGAATGAAATCTGAAAATGTTAAGAAATCGGCGATATTTAGATTTTTGCAGGTATGTGCCATTGTCATTCACCTTGCTATCACTTGCGAAGCCAGTCGTTCCGTATCAACCATTTAATTGGAGTCCTTGCTCGAGTGTTTAAGCAACTTAGCGAGCACCCTACCGTCAGGCCCGTAGCCAGGGCTCAGTATTAAGGGGGTCATATGAACTGGATGGGGGGGCACAATTATAATATTTAATTTTTTGATTACCCTGTATACGATTGTATTCAGGCAGTATTGACGCATCTATACAGAGGTTGCCGTCGCATACTAACCAAATTGATCTCAGCTAGATTTAATATGTTCTGATGTTTTTGGCCTAAAATTATTCGAATGCAGGAGAGCCGCAACAAACTGGCACATTCACAATGCAGATATTCAATGATTAGACAATTGGCACCAATTCACGTGCACTTATACAAGGTGTTGTCAAGAATTGGCATTAGAAAATTAATATACCAGAGATACAATGACTAAACTGGGGAGGTTGGCACCGGAATCGGTGCACTTTCAAATAAGATACAGTTTTTTATGACCTGCGATCATCACGTTAAACTATCAACAGCAAATACGACCAGCCTGAAGATACCACAAGGTCCGCATTCAAAGCAGTCAATTACACAGAGGTAAGGTTATGCACAAAGCACTAGATGTGGGATATGCAAAGCACCAAACACAACATTTAACTTAAACATCAGAAGTACAAAGCAGCCGACCACGGCGGGTGCTGACCACAACCACACTGCAACCACAACCACACACGCATCACCAGCAGTCACACACACAATCTGAATTCCTCGTATAGTTTTTATACCGCTGTACTCGCTGTCAGAAGAGCTGCAGGCGACGAGTCTCGGTGTGGAATCTTCTGAGGACCTTCTCCTTCCATTCATTCAGGCATTTACGTGTGAGATCTCTCTCGAAGGCCAACTGCACCAGTTGTGCCTTGCTGCATGGTGCATGGACCGTCGATGGTCAGTGAAGACATTCCTCAATGTTGAGAATGAGTTTTCACACATGGCAGTGGACGCACCAAATGTTAGTCCAAGTCTCATAGCAGTCACTACACTTGGCATGGCTTCCAGCGTTTTGTGGGATGTTGAGAGGAGTTTTTGTGTTGTCCATCTCTCGTTTGGCTGCTTTTCTGTATGTGAGCGAATTAACTGCTTTGCAACCACACACTCTGTTTCACTGATTGTTGACTTTGTTAATGCCATAATGTGCTGGAGCAAGTGGGGATCCAAAAACGTGCCATTTTCGGGATTCAAGGCAGCGAGTGAACGGGCGAGTTGTGTGTTGCGCTCACTGAAGCGCTGAGCGATCTCGCCAAGCACAGTGTCAATTGCGCTGTAAAAAACTCTGCAGTTCCGTCTTGTCATTGTCATGTCCTGTAGTCTCCAAAACTACAAACTGTTCCAAGTTCTTATTCGTTGTGAGTCTCCGTTTTGGTGGTGCAGGTGTAGAAGTGTGAGCATCGTTGGCCTTATTCCACAGATCAGTGAACTCATCCTCAGAGCGGAGTTTCTTCACACACTCTGTAGCACTCGACACCAGTTTCAACCCCGTTTGCAAGTCCATGTACTCTGCCTGCAAGTGTCTGTTAGGGCCATTTAACAACATCAGCAGTTTTTGCACAAAGATAGCAATGAACATGAAGGCAGGCCCAAAGACTTCCCGCAAAAGCCCAATAGCCCCCATCCTCATCTCTGCACCGTAGGCGCGCTCTGCATCAATCTCCGACAGTAAGGATTTGATATCCTTAAAAGATCCTATGATCACAGACACGGTGGCTAAATGTCCCGTCCACCTTTGATCAAGAAGTCGTTTTAATCGCTCACCTTTATACTGTGCAGCAACAGTGGGCTTTCTGAAGAATTTGTACAGGCAACAACAAACCTCGAGGAAATCAGTGACAGCTTTTTCTGCTGCCTGTGTGTGGATAACTACCAGATGGAGTTGGTGATTTAAGCAGTGCACATTGGGGATTTCTCTTTCCAATATCTCTTGCAACAACTTTTGCACCCCACCGTGCTTCCCAGCCATTACCGAAGCCCCGTCGTACACCTGACTCAATATTTTTGACATGTCAAGTCCTGTTTTTGTCAGCTCTGCAATTATTAGATCCGTCAATGTTTTTGCATCTCCAGCGTCGGCTGTAGTGATTGTGAGTAGACGCTCTGTCGCTTCATTTGATGCTGATACAAAGCGAATGATGATTGATATGTTCTCACATTCAGTGGGGTCCCTCGTCCCATCGACATTAATGGTAAACCACGATGTGCCTACTTCTTCCACGATTGCATCAGTCACAACATTACTCAATGTGAAGATCAGTTCATTCTGCATTTCCGGACTAGTATAGCTTGCGTCTCGTGGGATATGCTTTATTATTTTGGCTAGCTCGGTGTCTTTTTTGAGTGTGTAGTTTAAAAGTGAGAGAAAGAGCCCACTGTGCTCATCTGACATATCCTCAAAATGATCAAGGCTCCCTCTAAAAGGTATCTGATTTTCGGCAAGAAATCCCACAACATCTATAAGAGCAGACACATAGTACTGGTTTCTATTTAGCTGGTCAGCATTGAGGAGTGTGGAAATCCACCACAATCGATGTGCCTCTCATTCTCCTTCCACCTCAAAACACAAGTTAAATGTTCCTTTGAAGTTGCGTGTTTGTGAAACCTCGTCTTTCTCAACAGCATGTTTCCAATTCCGGTCGCCTCGCACTGTGAAAGTAGAGTCCACTGTGCCGCGTGCGGTGTTAAACTTCCTACATGGATAGCAGAATGCTGCATCTGTCTGCACACTGTATTCCAGCCATTCATTAGTCTTTTTTTTTTGTATACCTTGGTCGAGGCTCGTATGAGAGCTAACACAACTCACAGCAAGGAGGCATGAGACAAGAGGGGTGGGAGTGGAAGGGACAAAACAGTGGGGAACAGACACATTAGGTGAACTGTCGAAGGGAGAGGGATGGGGATGGGACGGGGAACATGGCGAAGAGAAGATGGACATTACAGGGACTTTCAGGAAGGAAAGCAGGGGAATTGAAGGAAGTGGGCTTGGGTGGATTATCGGGGGTAGAAAAGATCGAGGATTTGGATGGGGGAAGATAAGAGGTGGTGGTTAACAGCTGTTTTGAAAGCCTGGAGGGAAGAATGGGAAAGAATAGAGTGAGGAAGTTTATTCCAAAGGCGGGAAAAAAGAGGAATGAAAGAGTGAAGATGAGCAGTGATTCGTGATTTTGGTAGTTTTACCAGAAGGGGGTTGTTGGCGGACCTTGAGCGCCCTGTGGAAATGTGGTGGGGACAAATCGCAGAGAGAGCAGGGGGGGAGCATGGCTGGAGAGGAGTCGGTAGAAGACAGAAAGACCACCGACCAACCTGCGGTGATTGAGTGAGAGGCCCAAAGACTCAGCTTCATTGCGTGAGATGCCGATGATCTTAAATGTCCTGGTTTCGACAGCGAAACCTGGTACCACGAGGACTCGATAGTCTGGTACCACGAAGACACAAACGAGCGACTCATTCTGAAACAGATGGCCAGGGTACCGCTGTAGAACAACTTGATTCGGTCTTTCACTTCCAAGATCATTGGGAAGCGGCTTGACAGTCACACCCGATCCCAAGGCCGCCGCCGAGCGAGGCAACTCGGCTGCCTGCGCTGGGGCTCCAGCTGCAGGGCTAACGTTGCTGGTTTGGCACACAGACTTCTTATAATAACCTGGACCAGCAATTCCATCTACTCACAGCAGTAAAGAACTGAAGTCACCGGAAATGGCTCAGTGGCCATGTTGCGTTCCCACTCGCTGGTCGCGCGCAATTCAAAAAAAACCTGTAGATGCATTAAGAGTTTTAACTATTTTGCCAGTATTTTGAACCGGTAAACGTAAAAATGCCACAGTGCGTGGCGTTCAGATGCAATAAGAAGTCTGGGAAGAGCTCCACATGCACCTTGCATCGGTAAGAATGCGATTATTGACGCTTTTTTTTAACTCTTTCAATCGTCAATCTATTTTTAGAGTTTATTTGAAGAAGTTACAATTTAAACGCTAAACGCTAGTATAACAATCTAAATGATGGCAAAGTACAGGCGGTAATTTGAAAGAAAATGTAAAAAAAACGATATTATCCAGGAATTCGCCGGAAATGAGTTTTCCAGGCATCAAGAATTCAATTTTTTCTCTCATACAGCACATCTTTGAGTGCTATACAAAGATTCGTCTCCACCATGTTGTTCGAACCATGAACACTGGATTGAAAGATAAACCCATCAGGAAAAAATTCAGCAAACTGATCCTATTTGCCCATCAATAGTTCACTAACCATTTGCATTGAAGTGTTTCTCCTCGGTTTCGACATATCTTACGTTTCAACCTACTGCGATTACAATAGTTGATAGCCATGTTCTATAGGTCAAAGCATATTAAACCAGTCTCATTAGTGTGTAGATTATAGATCATGTTTATTAAGGTTGTCCAATGTCTGTTGAATGTTTTCATGATTGATCAACATATTATAGGCCATACAGGGTAGCTTTAAGCTACTCACATAGGGGGTAGCTTTAAGATACCCACTATGGCCTATAATATATTGATCAATCATGAAAACATTGATGAGACTGGTACTGGTTCAATATGCTTCGACCTACTACAGAAAGCTCCCCTCTATAATATACACATATTAATAGGAGGCCATAGGTTAGTCTGTAGATTATTGATCATATTCATTGAGGCTGTCCGATGTCTGTTCAATATATTATTAATTATAGGCCATAAGGCCTATTATTATTGGGGGTGGCTGAAAGCTACCGCCTTATGGCCCATAATAATACAAATATTATAGACCATAGGGGGTTAGCTATACACATTACATTGATTATCATCAACACATTACACTGATTATCATCATATTATATGACATATAATATAATAATCATTCATGAGAATTGTGACACCTCGTACTCACTCACTTTATTGATTCGTGCTGCAGAGTTTATATTAGCTTGGTAGTGATAATGGGCGGCGGAGACTGTTGTTTGTGAAATGAAAATCCTGTTCTTCTTATTAAGCTGAACAAAAATGTTGTTTCCAGTGAGAAATTCGGCACAGATTAATATATTCGATCTGTGAATTCGGATTGGCGACGCAACATGGCGACTTCAGTCGACAGAGGCCGTTGCTGGTCCAGGTTATTATAAGAAGTCCGTGGCCTGGCCAGGTTGGCCAGCTTCTGTCGGTATTTCAGCGACATGATCGTCCTCTCCTCCTCCTCCAACATGTTTTTCATCATCTTCTTCATTTTCGTCGCTTGCATTTTTTCCTTTTCTGAGCCATTTTCGTGTATTCATGATCGACCTCTTTTTCTCCTGCTGCGAGCTCGTGCTCTGTGATTCGTCCCTCGCGACTCGCGAGATTTGACGGTTGACGGTTTTATTTATTAAATAATCGATGCACCAAAAACAGGTTTTATCTGCATAATTTCAAATGTGAGCACGATTGAAAACACACACTTTTTAAATTTTTATAATAAAATTACTTTTGAAAGATGGATTGACGGGTTGTGAAGGTCACGTGGTGCACTGCAGTTCATCTTTAATTATGTAAATTTATGTATTTTCCTTTATCATATTATGACTAGATTACTGTTACATTTATACCTAACTTACAACCAATCAGGTAACCTGCTTAATAGGGCCTCCATATCGAAGACGCTGATTGGCTATTCCTTAAAACTAAATGATGCACGATATATATTGTTGCGAATTCGCGCCCGCCGGCGTGCGGACGGCCACGTAACTCGAATCGCGGCAGGCCGCCCACCGGACGGACAATTCTGTCGTGACCCTCTCGGAACAACGCCGGGAGTTAGTCACGGGTGGGGGTTTAACCTCACCACGATCGTGCCAATTGCTCACCCGCGCAGGATCGGGTTGCTCGCCAAATTCGATCTACCTAAGTACCTGCGCGGATGGTCGACCGGGCAATCGTACCACGCCACAGGCCGACTCCGGACACGAAAGCGGTCTGTTCCATGCTACAGTGATAATCGAGCGGTGTTATCGTCGGCCTCGAAGGTTCCGATAAATTACCGGGATGTTGCACCCACGACGAACCCCTTACTATACATGATGCAAGATGGAGGGTCAATAAAAAAGGAAAAGAGACGAAGCAGAGCGGGAACAGTCAACAAGCAAGCATTTTATTCACATGCACACACAGACAAGCATGGAAGGCACGTATTTACAGCCATACAATTATGCACAAAAAGCAAATGTAACAAAAGAAACGATGCAGAGCTACAACCGAATACGCGTAGACACGGCAACACTTAAACAGTTCTACTTCACAGACGGCGCCAACACACACATTTATACCAAAAGCAAAGGAAGGAAAAGAAAGAAAGAAGTCGCGACTTCCCTTTTATGGCTGGTGAGTCCCTCTCCCGCAACCGTTAGCGTGGTCGCGCCAGGCCCCAACCTCTCGCGGCCGGCGAACCCTCTCCGGCACTCGCCGTCCGGACGCGCAGGCCCACCTCAATACTGGCGCTCCCGCGTCTCCCGTCCGTGCCTTCGTGACAGGGCCGCTCGCCAAGGCGCGGGCACAGGACCTCTTCCCGAAGACCAACTCTCCACAAAAACCACCCGAAGACCAACCAGACCACCCTCCAAGACGAAGAGGAAGAGGAAACGCAAGCGCTCCCGCCCATGCCCGTATTTTATAGCGCGGGGCTCCGCCCTTCACCCCGCCCCGTTCTCGGCTCCACCTTCCTTCGACAGGGTTCCCGAAAAGGGCGTTCCCTCACGCTTTCCTTCCACCACGCCCCGTGCGGGGGCCGGGGGAGTCAGTTTTTGGCTCTGGGCCAGAGACCCCTCCTTCACATGACCTCTGACCTTTGACCTGCATCGCCCCTCCTCCACTCCAAAGCGCGGGGAAGTCAAACGGAAGAAACAGGTGGGGAAACCTGCGCATCCTCGCAGTTCCTACATTGGCGCCTTTGTTTGCCGTTCGGAAGCGGACGTTGTGGCGAAGATGTAGTAGCGTAGGTGGTGGAGGTGGCGTGGTTGCAGTGTGGTTGGCGCTGTGATGGGGATGGCGTGGTTGTTGAGATGCTGTGTGTTTGAAATAAAAGATAGAACAGAAAAATGGCTAACTGGAGGATCGCAGCCCGAATGGATCACGTAAATTCCCTCTATACAACGGGTTTGGGCTAACTACACATGTACCTATGAAGATATCTCACCTGAGGGCCCTTTATGGTGTAATGCGAATTTCCACAGCCGTAACACTACCCCCTCCCCTTTTTACAGACTCGTCCCGAGTCGTCAAATTCTCGTGTGCCATCATGTGTAGTTCTCCCCTTGTACGTTTTACCTCCGGATCCCTGAGTACGACATTCATGGTATTCATGTCCCCAAAATAAATAACCTGAGGGCTGAGTAACTAACTAAACAAACCCACTCACTCAGACGACTTAAATAAAATTGCCGGCGCTCGGACAGACATGCCGGGGGGGGGGGGGGCACAAAACACATATTTACAGAACAACTTAACTTACAAAATTTACACTAAACCATGGCCCAGGATCAATGGAATCTGCAGGGAGCAAAACAAAAGTCAAAAGAAAACCGGTGCATGGGCCGCCATTGCAGGCCCGTGTTGTCGCTGCCAACAGGACAGTTCTTGCAGCTTGCGACGATCCCGGCGCACATGCTAATGAACAGGGGGGGTGGGGGGGAAATGCAGAACAGAACGGGGCTGGTGGACATGGGCAGTGGGCATGGCATGGCAAAGGCAGCAGGCAAACACAGCTGCAGAACAAGGCCGTTGCAGGCAAACACAGCTGCAGAACAAGGCCGTTGCAGGCAAACACAGCTGCAGACGATCCGGCCGGTACAGGCCTCACAGCAAACAGCCAGCCGATGAAGTGGGCCGGCACAGGCCTTGAAGTAGACACAGCCAGCAGATGAAACTGGCCAGCCTTTTGCCTTGAGATGGAGGTTGGTGGAGGGAGTGCGGTGGTGCTGGCCACTCAGAAGGCGGGCTCAGACCTACCAACCTGTCTCCCTCCACCTATCACCTTTGCCTGTCACTGTCAATACCCACTCCCTTTATTTGTCAAAACCAATTTAGCCCAAACTTTTTTTTTGTTGTTTTTATTTTCATTTCCTTTTTAGTTCCCCACTATAAATCGTCCCCTAACCCCCTTTATCATCCTTGTTCGGCTAACCTATCGTCATATGGCCTACTCCCAACCCCTACGTTCCCTAGAGGAATGAGGGAGAGCTAGCGTCCTGTGTCGAGGCCCAATAAAGCCTCAGGATGGCCTCCCCAGATTTCAGCGATCTAAGCCAAAGTGGGTCCAGCGGCCCACAACGAGAGCGAAGGGATGGATGGTGCGGAGGGGTACACTTCCTAATCTACCCTATCCGTTAACCTTTAAACTACCCTGGTGCTTTCAACAAGTGCCTCTCGCTTAATCTATTGGTTCTATCAACCCAGATTCCCGTCGCTTGTGTTGGTGTCCTCTCAATTTTGGGCCTTGCCCCCCAATTTTCCCTCGTGCCCTTGCATGGTTTTGTGGCTGGGACGCGTGGCTCCATTGGCAGGCACTACCCTCTGGCGATTCTCTAACAATGGCACCCCCGGGCACTACACTGCCTCCGAGCCTACCAGCTCCCTAAACACCGGGGAGTTCCCTCCATGGCGACTCCCCTGAAACGCTCACATGGAAGGCTGGCTTCCCGGGCCCATTTGCGAGGGTCACCGTGCCCATAATACTGCCCACGCAGCTAACGGCGCCCCGGGCCCCTGCATCATGCGGGAGCACCCGTGCCCACTACGCTATCCCAGCCCCCCATGGGCCCTTGGCCTACTGCGGCCGACTTGCTTGGTGCCCGGGGTACCCACTCAGCGATACTCACCTTTCGCAGCCACGCTCCCAGCCCGTCAACAGGGCTCCTGCACCCCTCCAAACGGGTTTCGAGCCTACTTTCCCACCAACAACAAAACGACTTCCATTTTTGTTAATTTGACAACCCCAGCAAACTCACTTTATTCTGACCCCAGGGTCCCTTGGGCGGGAGTCACTCCTCCCGCCAATCACTCATCGCACCATGCATTCCACATTCGCTCCATTCACACAGACCCGCTGGCCTCACTCACTCAACATGTTTCAATCCCACAACTCTTCAACACACCCATCGCTGAACTCTGCCATCCTTCTATCTGCATCCCCGAACTCACTCGTGCTCCAACGTCATCCCTTACACGACAGCACGTTCCTTTTAACACTACGTAGCTGAGCTACGTCCCCTCTACACATCCACAGTCTGTCACTGTCCTCAAATATCAAAAAATTCCATCTCCCATCCTAAATCTCACTAAATCCCTCTACATAATCCATTCCACGGACTCCATGAGGACTTACCCCTGCCCCATGAAGCCGGTCTAGCTAAGCTAACCCTTCCCCCTAGCTCGTGGTATCCTGTGCCCGGGCAGGGGGGTCCTTCCACCCCATGCTTGGGAATTCTGTTCACCCGAAAGCAAGGCTTGCTATTTTTTTTTTTTACATGCGCAGCACCAGTGTGGCAACTCGCAACCTGCGCACAATTGCGGCAATTCACAGCTGCGCACCTGTGGTGTGACATCATGGCAGCTGTTCGCATCCCTCGTCCCTCTTGGATGGTACCATCCGGCAGGGATTCACCCTCCTGCTGGATTCCAACCATACACGCAGCCATGACATCACCCGGCGCAAAAAAAAACACAAGCCCCGCGTCTCGAGGGGTTTCTCACACGAACACATGTACTCTGCCCGTTGGAGCTTAACACACACGCCCGCGTGGAGAACCCATCCGGTCCAAATCCGAAATCCTGCGTAAACTTTGTCCGTCGCGGGATCGGCAACCTTCACCGCGTTCGTTTCCGGACCGGGCTTCACTCCCGCAAGCGAACACGTGGCGGCCTCGTGCGTTTCACGGCCCGAACCTCGCGCTCGCTGCTGGGTGAACCCGGTGCGGTCCCCAATACATCTACGGCCGCTACTCGGCCTTTGTCCCTTATCTGTCGTCGTCGTCGCCATTGAACCCACACACACCCGTGTGTCACGAGGCTCACACACCACGACATTACACTCACCCTGGGAGACGCGGCTGCATGCTCACGCATGCCGACCGACATCTCCCTTACATACCGCTCTCTCACACACGGTCTCCCTTGCACTCGGCCGTTCACTCACGCATGCCATTTCCCTTGCACACGTGGTTCCATTCACACACGGCCGTTCATCGGCACCCGTGGCTCCTTCCACACACGGTGCCTCATCCACACACGGCATGCTGGGAGGCACACACTTCGGCACACTTGCCACCACACCACTCACATGCAGGGTCGCTTCCACACACGGGGGCGCACTCATACCTTTCACCACATACACCGGGACATTCACACTGGGGACAATCACGCCGGGGACTCGCGCTACCACAAGGGGTTCTGGGGTCTCTATACCCCCCAAGCTCGGCGTGCACCCGTTCACAGCACCCGTCCCCTCGAACTCGCTCGATACGACCGAACCCACCTGGTCGTGATCAGCTTCAAGGGAGAATAGCGTCTCCCTCTGTTCCCGAAGGAGGCTATCCAGCTGCTCGCACCGGGTCCCCAAACAGTCCGCCAGCTCCCCCTCATGGTCCTCCACTACCTCCGTGTGTGTGTGTGCGTCTTTAACCCCGTCTGGATCGTGTAGTCTTCCCTCTATCGTTCCCATCTCCCGCGTCTCTATTATTTCCGTCTCTTCCCTTGTTATCTCCCTTGTCTAAACTATTATTTCTTTTCTTCTTTCCGTCGTCACCTCGTGTCTCGTCTCACACGTTTTGGTCACCCCATTTAGTTTTTCGCTCTCGGTCACCGTCACTTTTTCCGTCACCTCCACGCTTCTTGCCCAACACGTCTCCCGTATTATTTTGACCTCACCTGCCTCCTTTGCGGGCCTGACAACCGTTGCACTCCCTCCCAGCTTGTTCGATCCCACACGTGGCGCCACCATTTTGAGCTCCACTGCCCGCGTTTCGCTCCTCGCAATTGCCAACATTCTCGCCGTGCCCGCCTGTAGGCTTCAGCCTATTTGCTGCATCTCACCCCGCATTTCCTTCATTTCGTTTTTCATTCCTTGCATGTCCCCACTGATTCCTGCCAGCATGGCGCATAGCTGGGCCATGTCGGGTGCACTCGGCTGAGCCAATTCGGCCAGGATTGGGGGGGGTTTGGGCGGATGGGGGGGGGGAGGGGAAGTGTCATACACCGTGGCCTCTGCCGCTGCCGCGCCCATTTCGGGTTCTGGGTTCAGTTGGGGAAATTCATCCTGCACCATAAGCATTTCCTGCTCGGGGCTCTCATCCTGGGCCATGGATTCTACATGACTACACATATTTATTTCTACCCCGGCACCCGCTCGCCTTGAAACTCCATCTTATTTCTCGAAAGAGATTAATTTAGTACGCTCGTAATTTGGAGGGAATCGGGGGTCGCTCCTCTCACCCCTGAACCGATTCCCGTGAATTTAGCTGGAGACGGGAGAGTTTGTTTCCGCTCGCTGACACCAGTGTTGCGAGGAGGGGAATGGGTTTGTATCCCACTCCTGACAGCAGTGTTGCGAATTCGCGCCCGCCGGCGTGCGGACGGCCACGTAACTCGAATCGCGGCACGTCGCCCACCGCCAGACAATTCTGTCGTGACCCTCTCGGAACAACGCCGGGAGCTAGTCACGGGTGGGGGTTTAACCCCACCACGACCGTGCCAATTGCCCACCCGTGCAGGATCGGGTTGCTCACCAAATTCGATCTACCTAAGTACCTGCGCGGATGGTCGACCAGGCGATCGTATCACGCCACAGGCCGACTCCGGACACGAAAGCGGTCCGTTCCATGCTACAGTGATAATCGAGCGGTGTTATTGTCGGCCTCGACGGTTCCGATTAATTACCGGGATGTTGCACCCACTACGAACCCCTTACGTGACGCAAGATGGAGGGTCAATAAAAAAGGAAAAGAGACGTAGCAGAGTGGGAACAGTTCAACAAGCAAGCATTTTATTCACATGCACACACAGACAAGCAGGGAAGGCACGTATTTACAGCCATACAATTATGCACAAAAAGCAAATGTAACAAAAGAAACGATGCAGAGCTACAACCGACTACGCCTACACACGGCAACACTTAAACAGTTCTACTTCACAGACGGCGCCAACACACACATTTATACCAAAAGCAAAGGAAGGAAAAGAAAGAAAGAAGTCGCGACTTCCCTTTTATGCCTGGGGAGTCCCTCTCCCGCGACCGTAAGCATGGTCGCGCCTGGCCCCGACCTCTCTCGCGGCCGGCGAACCCTCTCCGGCACTCCCCGTCTGGACGCGCAGGTCCACCTCACTACTGGCGCTCCTGCGTCTCCCATCCGTGCCTTCCTGACAGGGCCGCTCGCCAAGACGCGAGCACAGGACCTCTTCCCGAAGACCAACTCTCCACAAAAACCAACCGAAGACAAACCAAACCACCAGCCAAGACGAAGTGGAAGAGGCGGAAGAGGAAGCGCAAGCGCACCCGCCCGTGCCCATATTTTATAGTGCCGGGCTCCGCCCTTCACCCCGCCCTGTTCTCGGCTCCACCTTCCTTCGAGAGGGTTCCCGAAAAGGGAGTTCCCTCACGCTCTCCCTCCACCCCGCCCCGTGCGGGGGCCGGGGGAGTCAGTTTTTGGCTCTGGGCAAGAGAATTATTCCCCCAAAATGAGTCCCCTCCTTCAAATAACCTCTGACCTTTGACCTGCATCGCCCCTCCTCCACTCCAAAGCGCGGGGAAGTCAAACAGAAGAAACAGGCGGGGAACCTGCGCATCCTCGCAGTTCCTACCTTGGCGCCTTTGTTTGCCGTTCGGAAGCGGACGTAGTGGCGAAGATGTAGTAGCGTAGATGGTGGAGGTGGCGTGGTTGCAGTGTGGTTGGTGCTGTGATGGGGATGGCGTGGTTGTTGAGATGCTGTGTGTTTGAAATAAAAGATAGAACAGAAAAATTGCTCACAGTAGGATCGCAGCCCGAATGGATCAAACAAATTCCATCTATACAACGGGTTTGGGATAACTACACATGTACCTATGAAGATATCTCACCTGAGGGCCCTTTATGGTGTAATGCGAATTTCCACAGCCGTAACAACATACATATATATATATATATATATATATATATATATATATATATATATATATATATATATATACATATATATATATATGTATATTCATATATATGTATATTCATATATATGTATATTCATATATATGGATATATATACATACATATATATATATATATATATATATATATATATATATATATATATATATATATATATATCCATATACAGATATATATCCATATACAGATATATATATATATATATATATATATATATATATATATATATATATATATATATATCTGTATATATATATATATATATATATATATATATATATATATATATATATATATATACATATATATATATATATATATATATATATATATATATATATATATATATATATATATATATATATATATATATATATATATATATTGTTGCGGATTCGTGCCCGCCGGCGTGCGAGGGGCCACGTAACTCGAATCGCAGCATGTCGCCCACCGGACGGACAATCCCGTCGTGACCCTCTCGGACTAACGCCGGGAACTAGTCACGGGTGGGCCTTTCGGCCTCACAACAATCGTGCCAATCGGCCCCCCGCGTGGGATAGGGTTGCTCGCCAAATTCGACGTACCTAAGTACCCACACGGAGGGTAGACCGGGCGATCGCACCTCGCCGCAGGTCGACTTCGGACACGGGCCACTTTAAGCGACCCGTTCCGTACTATCGGGATAACCGAGCGGTGTTATCGTCAACCTCGACGGTTCGATTAATTATTGGGCGTATTTAGCCCACGACCAACCCTTTACGTGAAGTAAGATGGAGATTCAATAAAGGAAAAGACGAAGCGAAATGGGAAAAACAGTTCAACATAAAGCACATTTATTCCGCGGCAAACGGAAAGCACATATACAATTATACACCAAAAGCAAATGTAAAAGTAGAGGAAGCACAACAATTCTGCACAAAAAGCAAATGTAACAATGCAGATCTACTACCGACTACCGAGCACACGGCAACACTTATACAGTTTTACTTCACAGACGGCGCCGACAACACATATACTCAAAGCAAAAGAAAAAGGGACCACCCTCAACCATGAGGGGGGCAGACGGGCCTGGGGCCGAGACCGCGTCGAGCCTACCCATCTGGTGATGAGCCGCAAAATGGCGGTGGCGCCCCGACTCCGCGGGCCTCGCTGGCACTGCCTGGAATGGGGTGGGAACGGGGCCCCCTTCTCACACTATCTCAGCGCGGGGGGAAACAGGAGGGGGTTGTTGATGCTCGGGGGAATGAGGATATCTCGCTGGCTTGGGTCCCGCGACGAGCGACTCCACCGCGACCTCGGTCGCGTTACCGGCCTCCCCTCTCCGCAGCTCCCCGACTCTGACACGAGCGCCCTCTCGACTGCCTTCGCCGCCGCCACAACTCTCCCACTCTCCACTCTTCTCAACTCCGTCCAACTGCGATTCAGAAACTCTTTTTCTCTCCCAATTCAGAAACTCCCTCAACAACTGCCTTGTCGGCGAGCGAACGCGGCCCTTTATAGCCCCCGGGGCTTCGCTCCTTCACCTTTGACCCTTCACCTCTGGCTGGCTCCCCATTGGACAGAGGAAAAAAGGGCGTGAATGATTCTTGATCCGGATTTCTCGGAAAGGCTGGTGTTTTTGCACCCGCTGCTCGGTGCGCGCCCTGTACGAGTCCAGGGTCGGTGCCCACAAGCGGCGCGGGAATGGCGGTGATGCGATGGTTGCGAGAGCGAGATGTGACGGCAAGGGTCGTGGCTGTTGTTGTGAAGCGGCGTTGCGGTTGGTGGTTGTTGTGTGATGGCTGTTGAGACGTGGTTGGTGGTGGTTGTGGTGGTAGTAATGACGGCTGGTCCAAAATAAAGATAGTAAAAGAAAAACGGCTATCTAAAAGGGTCGCAGCCCGAATGAATGACATTTATTCCCTCTAAACAACGGGTTTGGGCCGAACTACACATATACTTACAGAGATATCTCACCTACGGGACCTGAATGGTGGTTTGCGAATTTCGTCAACCACAACACTACCCCCCCCCCCCTTTTTACAGACTGTCCCGAGTCGTCAAATTTTCGTGTGCCATCATGTGTAGTTTACCCCTAGTACATTTTACCTACGGATCCCTGAGTGCGACATTCATGGTATTCGTGTCCCCAAAATAAATAACCTGAGGGCTGAGTAACTACCGAAACAAACTCACTCACACGGACGACTTAAATAAAATTGCCGGCGCGAGGACAGACATGCCGGGGGCGCACTCATATTTACAGTACATCTTAACCTTAACTTACAAATTTTACACTA
>NC_140961.1:108465960-108505960 GCF_056783735.1 Eptatretus burgeri | reverse complement strand
CTTTATTGAATCTCCATCTTACTACACATAAAGGGTTGGTAGTGGGCTAAATACGCCCGAGAATTAATCGAACCGTCGGGGCCGACGATAACACTGCTCGGTTATCCCGATAGTACGGAACGGGTCGCTTAAAGTGGCCCGTGTCCGAAGTCGACCTGCGGCGAGGTGCAATCGCCTGGTCTACCCTCCGTGTGGGTACTTAGGTAGGTCGAATTTGGCGAACAACCCTATCCCACGCGGGGGGCCGATTGGCACGATCGTGGTGAGGCCGAAAGGCCCACCCGTGACTAGTTCCCGGCGTTAGTCCGAGAGGGTCACGACGGAATTGTCCGTCCGGTGGGCGACCTGCCGCGATTCGAGTTACGTGGCCGCTCGCACGCCGGCGGGCGCGAATTCGCAACAATATATATATATATATATATATATATATATATATATATATATATATATATATATATATATATATATATATATATATATATATATATATATATATATATATATATATATATATATATATATATATATATATATATATATATATATATATATATATGTATGTATATTTCTGTATATATATATATATATACATATATACATATATATATATATATATATATATATATATATATATATATATATATATTTGGGGGCTGGGGGTCGGGTGAGAAGGCCAAGAGGGGGGGAAGCTATCTGGCATTCCCACCACACTCCCCGGAATTGCAGACCGTCGCACACGGATAATTCCGTGACGTGGCGGGTCACTAACCGACAGTGAACACCAGTAACTCATCCACGTGACTGAGGGTATGACTTGTCCGAACTGGATCACTTTACCGGATCACATGCAGCCGAGCGACACTGCCAATGACATACCGGCTCAAAGGAACAGATCTTTGGGAATAAAGTCCCGGCTCGGTTTGGATATGCACCATGCTGAATCAATGAAAAGGCAAAAACGAGCTGGGAATATTTCTTCAAAGGATTTATTACAAGCAGGCGAAGAAATATATCTGGTGCAATTAATAGTTTTTATTGTTTTGTGTGGCATAGCAAGAAATGTGAGAGGTGCGACAATAATACAAGCAACTTCTAAAGCAGACACAGAGCAGAGTTATCCCGATATATTTCTTCTACACACTTAACTTCAATGAGGAGAGGTCCCATGACACACACACACACACACACACACACACACACACACACACACACACACACACACACACACACACACACACACACACACACACACACACACACACACACACACACACGGATTAACCCCCTCAAAATACACTCAGTACCTGTGGCCATAACAATATAATATATATATATATATATATATATATATATATATATATATATATATATATATATATATATATATATATATATATATATATTGTTGTGGTTACCAAATTCGCAAACCACCATTCAGGTCCCTTAGGTGAGGTATCTCGGTAAGTGCATGTGTAGTTAGGCCCAAACCCGTTGTCTAGTGGGAATACATGTCATTTATGCGAGCTGCGACTCTTCAGGATAGCCGTTTTTCTTTTACTATCTTTATTTTGGACCAACCGCCATGATTACCACCACAACCACAACATCAACCACCGACCACAACCACCGCTTCACCACAACCGCCACGACCTTCACGTCACACCTCGCAACCGTAGCATCGCCACCGTTCTTGCCCCGCTGTGGGTACCGGTGTTGGACTCGTGCAGGGCGCACGTTGAACAGCGTGTACAAAATCACGGATTTTGTGCTTCAAAAACGGATCAAAAACGACACACGCCCACTTTTTGCCGTCCAATCGGTGAGCGAGGGGCGATTTGGCCCCGCCTCCAGAACGATCGATATATGCAAATTTGTGGATCAAAAAGCCTTCACGCCCACTTTTTCTCGGGCCAATGGGGAGCGAGGTGAAAGGTCAAAGGGAGGGGGTCAAAGGCGAAGCTACGGGGGGATAAAAGGACCGTGTTCGTCAGTCAGAGCCGTGTGGAAGTCTGGAGCCCGAAGCCTGCAGTAGCTGGAGAAGCTGAAGAGAGTCGAACGAGGAGAGCCCAAAGAAGAGTCCAGGGTGGAGAGTCCAGAGGCGGCAGCGGCGAAGGCAGACGAGGGGGTGCTCGCGTCGGTGCCGGGAGCTGCACGCCCGAGGAAGGCCGGCAGCGCGACCTGGCCGAGGTGGAGACGCACACCAGGGATAATAAAGATCCTCTATACCCCGAGCATCAGCAACCCCCTCCTGTTTCCCCCCCGCGCTGAGATAGTGCGACCAAGGGGGCCCCTTTCCCACCCCCTGCCAGGCACTGTCCGCGAGGCCCGCGGAGTGAGGCGCCATCGCCGCTCCGCGTCTCATCACCAGACGGGTAGGCGCGACCCGGTCTCGGCCTCAGGCCCGCCTCATCCTTGAGGGATTTCTTTTCCTTGGTTTTGGGTATGTGTTGTCGGCGCCGTCTGTGAAGTAGAATTGTATAAGTGTTGCCGTGTGCTCGGTAGTCGGTATTAGCTCTGCACTGTGTTTTCACTTTTATATTTGCTTTTTGTGTAAATGGAATTGTGTTTTCTTTTTTTGTGTGCATTTGGTGGAATTGTATTTGTGTGCTTCCCGTGTGCCGCGAATAAATGTGCTTTATTGTTGAACTGTTCTCCCGCTTCGCTTCGTCTTTTCCTCCATTGAATCCTCATCTTGCTTCACGTAAAGGGTTGGTAGTGGGCTGAATACGCCCGATAATTAATCGAACCGTCGAGGTCGACGATAACACCGCTCGGTTATTCTGATAGTACGGAACGGGTCGCTTAAGTGGCCCGTGTCCGAAGTCGACCTGCGGCGAGGTGCGATCGCCCGGTCTACCCTCCGCGTGGGTACTTAGGTAGGTCGAATTTGGCGAGCAACCCTATCCCACGCGGGGGCTGATTGGCTCGATCGCGGTGAGACCGAAAGGTCCACCCGTGACTGGTTCCCGGCGTTAGTCCGAGAGGGTCACGACTGGATTGTCCGTCCGGTGGGCGACGTGCCGCGATTCGAGTTACGTGGCCGTCAGCACGCCGGCGGGCGCGAAGACCGCAACACTGGTGTCAGGTCGTGCGATACAAATCCATCGCCCTCCTCGCGGCACTGGTATCGGAGAACAGGAAAACGGGCTCTCCTGTCTCTAATTAAATTCATGGGAATCGGTCCAGGGGTGAGAGAAGCGACCCCCGATTCCCTCCAAATTACGAGCGAGCAAATTAACCCTTCACGAGAAGCAAGATGGCGTCTCAAGGCGAGCGGGAGCCGGGGGTATTAGAAATGTATATGTGTAATAATGTCGAGTCCATGGTCCAGGATGGAATCCCCGAGCAGGAAATGTTGATTGTGCAGGAACACGGACTCGCCCAACTGAACCCAGGGCCCGAGGTGGGTGCGGCAGCGGTTGCGGTGTATGACACCTCCCCCCCCCTCTCCACCAAGACCTTTCCCCAACCCCTGCCGAAACGGCTCACTCAAGCGCACCCGACGTGGCCCAGCTATGCGCCATGCTGGCGGCAATGACAAATGAAATAAAAAACGAAATGAAAGACATGAACAAGCAAATGAATGAAGTGAAAACGACGATGGATGCGAATACACAACACATGAACGAGAAGATGGATACAAATACAAATGAAATGAAAAACGAAATGAACAAGCAAATAAACGGAATGGAAGCAAACATGAAGGAAGAAATGAAAAAGTTCCGGGGTGAGACGCAGAACATGGGCCGATGCCTGCAGGCGGGCATGAAGGCCGTGACAAAGGAAATAATAGTTGAGACAAGGGAGGTAAAGGGTGAAGAGTTGGGAGAGACACGGGAGATAGAAAAAATAGAGGAAAGACTACACGAGAAAGACGGGGTAAGTGACGCGCACACACACACGGAGGTAGTGGAGGATAATGGGGGTGAGCTGGCGGACTGGGTAGAGACCCGGTGCGAGCACCTGGATGGCCTCCTCCAGGAACGAGGGGAGGGAGTATGCCCCCTTGAGGCGAGTCACGACCAGGTGAGTTCGGTCGTGCTTTGCGAGGTTGAGGGGACGAGTGCTGTGGACGGGTGCACGGAGAGCTTGGGGGGTGTAGAGGCCCCGGAGACCCTTGTGGGGACACAAATCCCCAGTGTGGTTGTCCCTGTGTGTGTGGTGCAAGGTGTGAGTGCGGCACCGTGTGTGGAAGCGACCCCGTGTGTGAGTGGTGTGGTGGCGATGGTGCCAGAGTGCGTGCTTCCCAGCACGCCGGGTGTGGATGGGGCACCGTGTGTGAGTGAGGCCGTGTGTGTGAGTGAAACGGCCAGTATGAGTGAGGCACCACGTGTGAGTGGTGTGGTGGCGATGGTGCCGGAGTACGTGCTTCCCAGCACGCCGTGTGTGGATGAGGCACGGAGTGTGAGTGAGGCACCGCGGGTGAGTGCCCCCGCGTGTATGAGTGAGGCACGGTGTGTGGATGAGGCACCGTGTGTGAGTGTCGCCGTGTGTGTGAATGAGGCACCGCGGGTGAGTGCCCTCGCGTGTGTGGATGAGGCACGGAGTGTGGATGAGGCACCGCGGGTGAATGCCCCCGCGTGTGTGGATGAGGCACGGAGTGCGAGTGAGGCACCGCGGGTGAGTGCCCCCGCACGCGTGAGTGAACGGCCGTGTGCAAGGTCGCTGTGTGCAAGGGAGACCGTGTGTGTGAGAGAGCGGTATGAGAGGGAGATGTCGGTTGGCATGCGGGAGCACACAGCCGCATTTCCCGGTGTGAATGTGATGGTGTGGACTGTGTGCGTCGTAACACGCAGGTATGCGTGTGTGGAATGGCGACGACGGCGACATGGGAGAAACGAAAGCCGAGTCGCGGCTGTAGTTGTTTCGGGGACCGTGCCGGGTTTACCCAGCAGTGAGCACGCGGTTCGTGCTGTGCAACGCACGAGACCACCACGTGCTCGCTTGCGAGAGTGAAGTCCCGGTCCGGAAACGCACGCGGTGGATTTGCCGATCCCGCGGACGGACAAAGTTTAGGCAGGTAAACGGATTTGGACCGGACGGGTTCTCCACGCGATCGTGTGTGTTAAGCTCCAACGGGCAAAGCACATGTGTTCGCGTGGGGAACCCCTCGAGACGTGGGGCTTGTGTTTTTTTTTATGCGCACGGTGACGTCATGGCTGCACGTGGGGTTGGAATCCGGCAGGAGGGGTATCTCTGCCGGATAGAACCGTCCAAGGAGGGACGAGGAACACGTGCAGCTGCATGACGTCACGGGCAGGTGCAAAGTGCGCGAGCTCTGAGTTGCCGCGCAGGTGCTGCGCATGAAAAAAAAAAAAAAGGAGCAAGCCTCACTTTCGGGTGCACAGGATTCCTGGGCAAGGGGTGAAAGACCCTCTTACCCTGGGCACAGGATGGAAACTAGTTAGGGGGAAGGGTTAGCTTAGTTAGACCGACTCCATGGGGGCAAGGGTAAGTCCTCATGGAGTCCGTGGAATGGATTAGTTAGAGGGATTGTAGCCAGATTTAGGTTGGGAAATAAAATGAATTATTTGGAGACAGAGACAGACTTGTGGATGTGTAGCGGGGACGTAGTTTAGCTACGTAGTGTTAAAAGGAACGTGCTGTAGTTTAAGGGACGACGTGGGAGCACGAGTTAGTTAGGGGAGGTAGTTAGGAGGATGGCAGAGTTCAGCGGTGAGTGTGTTGAAGAGTTGTGGGTTGTGAGGTGAGTACGTGTACATGTTGAGTGAGTGAGGCCAGCGGGTCTGTGTGTATGGAGCGAATGGGGAATGCATGGTGCGATGAGTGATTGGGGGGAGGAGTGACTCCCGCCCAAGGGACCCCGGGGTCAGTGTAGAGTGAGTTAGCTGGGTTAGTCAAATTGAAAAATGGAGGTCGTTTTGTTGTTGGTGGGAGTGTAGGCTCGAAACCCATTTGGAGGGGTGCAGGAGCCCTGTTGACGGGCTTGGGAGCGTGGCTGCGAAAGGTGAGTATCGCTGAGTGGGTACCCCGGGCACCAGGCTAGTCGGCCGCGGTAGGCCATGGGTCCATGGGGGGCCGGGATAGAGTAGTGGGCACGGGTGCGCCTGCTTGGTGCGGGGCCCGGGGCGCCATTAGCCGCGTGGGCAGTGTTGTGGGCACGGGTGACCCTCGGAAAGGGGCCCGGGAGGCCGGCCTGCCACGTGTGCGTTTCAGGGGAGGTGCCATGGGGGGCACTCCCCGGTGTTAGGGAGCTGGTAGGCTCGGAGGCAGTGTAGTGCCCGGGGGTGCCATAGCGGGAGATTCGGCAGAGGGTCGTGCCTGCCAAAGGGAGCCACGTGTCCCAGCCAGGAGACCGTGTGAGGGCACGGAGAGAAAATTGGGGGGCGAGGCCCGAAATTGTGAGGACACCAACACAGGCGACGGGAATCTGGGTTGTTAGAACCAATAGTTTAAGCGAGAAGCGCTTGTTGAAAGTCCCGGGGTAGTTTAACAGTTAAATGGTTAGGGTAGATTAGGAGATGTACCCCTCCGCACCATCCATCCCCTCGCTGTCGTTGCGGACCGCTGGACCCACTTTGGGTTAGAACGCCGAACTCTGGGGAGGCCATTCTGAGGCTTCGTTGGGCCTCGACACAGGACGTTAGCTCTCCCTTATTCCCCTCCGGGAAGGGAACGTAGGGGTTGGGAGTAGGCTAGGTGACAGGATAGGTTAGCCGAACAAAGACGATAAAGGGGGTTAGGGGACGATTTATAGTGGGGGAGTAAAAATAAAAACAACAAAAAAAAGTTGGGGCTAAATTGGGGTTTGACAAATTAAGGGAGTGGGTATGTACAGTGACAGGCAAAGGCGATAGGTTGGGAGGGAGACAGGTAGGTAGGTCCGAGCCCGCCTTCCAAGTGGCCAGCACCACCGCACTCCCTCCACCAACCTCCACTGAACGGCAAGAGCTGGCCAACTTCATCGGCTGGCCGTGTGTTGCTGCAAGGCAGAGGCCGGCCAACTTCATCGGCAGCTGTTGCTGTGCTGCAAGGCCTGTGCCGGCCGGATCATCTGCAGCTGTGGTACTTCAAGGCCTGTGCCGGCCAGTTCATCTGCCGGCTGTGTTTGCCTGCAGCGGCCTTATTCTGCGGGCTGAGTTTGCCTGCTCACCTTTGCCATGCCATGCCCACTGCCCATGTTCACCGGCCCCGTTCAATTTTGCTTTGCCCCCCCCCCTGTTCATTTCCATGTGCGCCAGGATCAAGGCAACAGTTTGCAAGCTGCGAGAACTGCCCCGTTGGCAGCTACAACACGGGCCTGCAGTGGCGGCCCGTGCACCGTGTTTGTGTTCATCCATCCATTCGTTGTGCTCATTGCGTGTGCCACTTGAGCTGGCACGGAGACTGCGTTGTGCAGCCCATGCACCGTTGTGGTTCACTGAGTTCAGTTCAAAAGGGAAGGCCTTGGACTGCGTGTGAGCAGCCAGCCACGTTCCCTGTCACCTGCATTGTTTTGAGCCAGAGACTGCATGTGGGCAGCCTGGCTCCCTGCTAACTGCTTTTCTTTTGCAGAGTTCAATGATCCTGGGCCATGGTTTAGTGTAAAATTTGTAAGTTAAGGTTAAGATGTACTGTAAATATGAGTGCGCCCCCGGCATGTCTGTCTAGCGCCGGCAATTTTATTTAAGTCGTCCGTGTGAGTGAGTTTGTTTAGATAGTTACGCAGCCCTCAGGTTATTTATTTTGGGGACACGAATACCATGAATGTCGCAATCAGGGATCCGTAGGTAAAATGTACTAGGGGAAAACTACACATGATGGCACACGAAAATTTGACGACTCGGGACGAGTCTGTAAAAAGGGGAGGGGGTAGTGTTGTGGTTACCAAATTCGCAAACCACCATTCAGGTCCCTTAGGTGAGGTATCTCGGTAAGTGCATGTGTAGTTAGGCCCAAACCCGTTGTCTAGTGGGAATACATGTCATTTATGCGAGCTGCAACTCTTCAGGATAGCCGTTTTTATTTTACTATCTTTATTTTGGACCAACCGCCATGATTACCACCACAACCACAACATCAACCACCGACCACAACCACCGCTTCACCACAACCGCCACGACCTTCACGTCACACCTCGCAACCGTAGCATCACCACCGTTCTTGCCCCGCTGTGGGTACCGGTGTTGGACTCGTGCAGGGCGCACGTTGAACAGCGTGTACAAAATCACGGATTTTGTGCTTCAAAAACGGATCAAAAACGACACACGCCCACTTTTTGCCGTCCAATCGGTGAGCGAGGGGCGATTTGGCCCCGCCTCCAGAACGATCGATATATGCAAATTTGTGGATCAAAAAGCCTTCACGCCCACTTTTTCTCGGGCCAATGGGGAGCGAGGTGAAAGGTCAAAGGGAGGGGGTCAAAGGCGAAGCTACGGGGGGATAAAAGGACCGTGTTCATCAGTCAGAGCCGTGTGGAAGTCTGGAGCCCGAAGCCTGCAGTAGCTGGAGAAGCTGAAGAGAGTCGAACGAGGAGAGCCCAAAGAAGAGTCCAGGGTGGAGAGTCCAGAGGCGGCAGCGGCGAAGGCAGACGAGGGGGTGCTCGCGTCGGTGCCGGGAGCTGCACGCCCGAGGAAGGCCGGCAGCGCGACCTGGCCGAGGTGGAGACGCACACCAGGGATAATAAAGATCTTCTATACCCCGAGCATCAGCAACCCCCTCCTGTTTCCCCCCGCGCTGAGATAGTGCGACCAAGGGGGCCCCTTTCCCACCCCCTGCCAGGCACTGTCCGCGAGGCCCGCGGAGTGAGGCGCCATCGCCGCTCCGCGTCTCATCACCAGACGGGTAGGCGCGACCCGGTCTCGGCCTCAGGCCCGCCTCATCCTTGAGGGATTTCTTTTCCTTGGTTTTGGGTATGTGTTGTCGGCGCCGTCTGTGAAGTAGAATTGTATAAGTGTTGCCGTGTGCTCGGTCGTCGGTATTAACTCTGCACTGTGTTTTCACTTTTATATTTGCTTTTTGTGTAAATGGAATTGTGTTTTCTTTTTTTTGTGTGCATTTGGTGGAATTGTATTTGTGTGCTTCCCGTGTGCCGCGAATAAATGTGCTTTATTGTTGAACTGTTCTCCCGCTTCGCTTCGTCTTTTCCTCCATTGAATCCTCATCTTGCTTCACGTAAAGGGTTGGTAGTGGGCTGAATACGCCCGATAATTAATCGAACCGTCGAGGTCGACGATAACACCGCTCGGTTATTCTGATAGTACGGAACGGGTCGCTTAAGTGGCCCGTGTCCGAAGTCGACCTACGGCGAGGTGCGATCGCCCGGTCTACCCTCCGCGTGGGTACTTAGGTAGGTCGAATTTGGCGAGCAACCCTATCCCACGCGGGGGCTGATTGGCTCGATCGCGGTGAGACCGAAAGGTCCACCCGTGACTGGTTCCCGGCGTTAGTCCGAGAGGGTCACGACTGGATTGTCCGTCCGGTGGGCGACGTGCCGCGATTCGAGTTACGTGGCCGTCAGCACGCCGGCGGGCGCGAAGACCGCAACAATATATATATATATATATATATATATATATATATATATATATATATATATATATATATATATATATATATATATATATATATATATATATATATATATATATATATTAGGGTGCTTCATAATAGGGGATAAAAAATAAAAGTATGAATATTCATGCTCCCTGGGTGTGCCTTTACTGCATCCATGAACCTCTTCTTTGGACTTCCTCTTCTCCTCCTGCCTGGCGGCTCCATCTTCAACATCCTTCTCCCGATATACTCCGTTTCCCTCCTGTGCACATGTCCAAACCATCTCAATCTCGCCTCTCTCACTTTGTCTCCAAACCGTCCTACCTGCGCTGTCCCTCTTATATACTCATTTCTTATCCTATCCATCCTCGTCACTCCCAACGAGAATCGCAGCATCTTTAACTCTGCCACCTCCATCTCCGCTTCCTGTCTTATTGTTAGTGCCACCGCCTCCAAACCATACAACATAGCTGGTCTCACTTCCGTCTTATATACTTTCCCCTTCACTCTTGCAGCTACCCTTCTGTCACAAATCACTCCTGCAACTCTTCTCCACCCACTCCATCCTGCCTGCACTCTCTTTTTCACTTCTCTCCCACACTCTCCGTTACTTTGGACAGTTGATCCCAAGTATTTAAACCAATCCACCTTCCCCACCTCAACTCCTTGCAACCGCACCATACCACCACCCTCCATCTCATTTACGCACATGTACTCCATCTTACTCCTACTGACTATCATTCCGCTTCTCTCCAGTGCGTACCTCCACCTCTCAAGGCTCGCCTCAGCCTGATCCCTACTCTCCCTACAGATCATGATGTCATCCGCGAACATCATAGTCCATGGAGACTCCAGTCTGATCTCGTCCGTCAACCTGTCCATCACCATTGCAAACAGGAAAGGGCTCAGAGTCGATCCTTGGTGCAATCCCACTTTAACCTTAAACCGGTCCGTCATTCCTACCGCACACCTCACCGCTGTCACACTGTCCTCATACATATCCTGCATGATCCTCACATACTTCTCCACCACTCCCGACTTCCTCATACAATGCCACAACTCCTCTCTTGGCACCCTATCATAAGCTTTCTCTAAATCCACAAACACACAATGTAACTCTTTCTGGCTTTCCCTATACTTCTCCATCAACATTCTCAAAGCAAACATCGTATCAGTGGTGCTCTTTCCTGGCATAAACCCATATTGCTGCTCACAGATCATCACCTCTCCTCTCAACCGAGCTTCCACTACTCTTTCCCACAACTTCATGGTGTGGCTTAACAACTTTATCCCTCTGTAATTTCCACAGCTCTGCACATCACCCTTATTCTTGAAAATCGGAACCAGTACACTTCATCTCCACTCCTCCGGCATCCTCTCACTTTCCAAGACTTTATTAAACAATCTGGTTAACAACCCCACTGCCATCTCTCCTAAGCACTTCCATGCCTCCACTGGTATACCATCTGGGCCAACCGCCTTTCGACTTTTCATCTTCTTCATAGCAGTCCTCACTTCATCCTTACTGATCCACCCCACTTCCAGATTCACTATCTCCACCTCTTCCAACCTTCTCTCTCTCATTTTCTTCATTCATCAGCTCCTCAAAGTACTCCATCCACCTTCTCAACACACTCTCCTCGCTCATCAGCACATTCCCATTTGCGTCCTTTATCACCCTCACCTGCAGCACATGCTTCCCAGCTCGGTCCCTCTGTCTTGCCAATCGGTATAAATCCTTTTCCCCTTCTTTTGTATCCAACTTCTCATACAGCTCATCATATGCCTTTTCCTTGGCCTTTGCCACCTCCTTTTGCCTTTCGATGCCACTCCTTGTACTCCTGCCTACTTTCTTCATCTCTCTGACTATCCCACTTCTTTTTCGCCAACCCCTTCTTCCTTATACTTTCCTGTACTTCCTCATTCCACCATCAAGTCTCCTTATCTTCCTTCCTCTGTCCAGATGTCACACCAAGTACCTTCCTAGCTATCTCCCTCACAACTTCTGCTGTCGTTGCCCAATCATCCCACCCATCTTTGCCACCATCCAACGCCTGTCTCACCTCCTCCCTAAATTTCACGCAACAGTCTTCCTCCTTCAGCTTCCACCATCTGGTCCTTGGTTCAGCCCTCACTCTCTTCCTCAACCTCACCTCTAAAGTCATCCTACAGACAATCAATCGATGCTGTCGAGCTACACTCTCCCCTGCCACAACCTTTCAGTCACGAATCTCTTTCAGGTTGCATCTCCTACTTAAGATGTAATACACCTGTGTGCACTTTCCTCCACTCTTGTATGTCACCCTGTGTTCCTGCTTCTTCTTGAAATACGTATTTACCACTGCCATTTCCATTCTTTTTGCAAACTCTACCACCATTTGCCCTTCCACATTTGTCTTGTTGAGACCGTACCTCCCCATCACCTCCTCATCCTCTTTATTCCCTTCCCCAACATGTCCATTGAAATCCGCTCCAATCACCACTCTTTCATCCTTGGATACACTCTCCACCACTTCATCTAACTCACTCCAGAATCTTCTTTATATTCCATCTCACACCCAATATGTGGGGCATATCCTGCCTTCACACACACACACACACACACACACACACACACACACACACACACACACACACACACACACACACACACACACACACACACACACACACACACACACACACACACACAACCGTTCAACAGTTTTTGAACACCCCCATTTTCTCGTTTTTACTGAAATTTAAGCAGTTCAAGTCCAGTGAATAACCTGAAATGGTACAAAGATAAGCGGTAAACTGCCAGAGGTTAAAAAAAAAGTTCAGGTGACCAAAAACAAATAAATAATGTAAATTTCAGAGTTGTTAAAAAAGGGCCTTTTCATGGAACAAGTAATGAGTTAGCAACTGCAGCTGTTCTGCAGCAATGGAAGTAAATTAAGCCTTGAAAGTTGATGCAAACAATTCCTACAGGTGTCCCAACATTTGTTGATTAGTTACAAACACTCTGTCTGCATAAAAGCAGTGTTGCAACAGACTGTGTTGCGACACCGACTGAAGCATAATTTGGCCAATATTGCACTGCAGGAAGTAGTATATTGCTCTCATAATGGCGAGAAAAAGACAATTAAAAAAGGAAGACACACAGACAGACCATTGTAACCCATAAAAAAGTAGGTCTTTCCTTTAGAGAAATTGCAAAGCAGCCAAGGTGTCAGCGAGTGCAGTTTCCTGCATCATCAAAAGGCACTTGGAAACTGGAGGAAATTCTGACAGGAAGAGGTCTGGCAGAACCAAAGCCACAACACAATCAGAAGACAATTTTCTGACAATCAACATCTTGCATGATAGGCGGCTCATAGGACAGCAGCTTCAAGCACAGCTTAACACTGGTCGAAGTAAGGAAGTCTCAGTTTCAACTGTGAAGAGAAGACTTCGAGCTGCAGGTTTGAGAGATCGAGTGGCAGTCAGAAAGCCATTGCTAAGATGGCTAAAGAAGAAAAAGTGGCTTGCCTGGGCCATGAAGCACCACCAGTGGACTTCTGAAAACTGCAAGAAGGTCTTATGGACCGATTAATCTAAATTTGAAATCTTCGGTTCATCACGCTGGGTTTTTGTACACTGTGGAGTAAGCGAAAGGATGGTTCCTCAGTGTGTGACACCAACTGTCAAACATGGAGGAGGAAGCGTGATGATCTGGGTCTCCTTTGCTGGATCCAGAGTCGGCGACTTGCACAGAGTGACTGACACCCTGAATAAAAAGGGCTATCACAGCATTTTTTAGCGCCATGCAATACCCTCTGGTCTACGTCTAGTTGGTCAGGGGTTCATCCTTCAGCAAGATAACGACCCCAAATATACCTTCAGGCTATGTAAGAACTACCTTCGAAGAAAAGAATGAGACGGTAGGCTTCAAATCATGGAATTGCCAGCGCAGTCTCCAGACTTAAACCCCATCGAGCTGGTTTGGGATGAACTGGACAGAAGGGTGAAAGCAAAGCAACCGACAAGTACAACACATTTGTGGGAACTACTGCAACAGTGTTGGGAAGAACTTTCAAAAAAATATTTAATTTCCATTGTGGAAAGAATGCCACGAGTATGTTCGGCTGTTATTTGTGCAAAAGGTGGCTACTTTGATGAGTCAAAAATTTAGATAAAATTTTGTTCGACAAAACGATTCCATGATTTCATTTTTTTATCTGCAATTGTTTATTTGTTCTATGCTTTAATTTCAGAGTACATTGAAAAATTAAACTGCTTAAATTTCAGTAAAAACTGGAAAAATGGGGGTGTTCTTAAACGTTTGACTGGAAGTGATTACATATATATATATATATATATATATATATATATCTATATATATATATATATATATATATATATATATATATATATATATATATATATATATATATATATATATATATATATATATATATATATATATATCTATATATATACACACACACACAATTCCAAACTTTACCTGGAAGCATTGATGTGTGACCTTTTCCATTGTAATTCATTAAATTAATTCAATTTGTGAGAAGTCCTTTTTTCTATCCTCCAGATTCTTGACGCAATGCTGAAAGAAAGAAATTTCATCAAAATCAGGGTTACATCATTACAGGTGTCTGGAAAACATGAATGAAAATCATTAGTCTTCAGAAACAATACATTTGCATTTGGATGTCACTGCTGTAATAACAACCAGGAGCAGATAAATTGTCTCAGCATGAAAGCCATTGATGTTATTGCATATTACTTGGTACCCAAGTGAATTTATTGCCTAATTAACCCTTAGGGCAGCCCTGGCAAAGGCCTCCTTCTGCGAGGCGAGCCTCAATGACCCGTTTCGAGGAGAGAAAAAAGCGACCTTTCGTAAAGCACCCCACACGTAATTACCAAATAAAAAAAGATGATCAATAATCATGTGATTTCTTTGCTAACAATAAGTGTTTTCATGGCAGTGCCCAGACCGCAGAGGAAACAGGAGGCTGCATCTTAATGAGCAAACTGGAGGCTTGATGAGCGCTGGGTCCACCAGCCATCCGCAGGAATACAGATCCTAAACCGCTGGGGCCAGACCGGATTCTCCGACATTTTATTTTATTATTATTTGTAAAGCAACCCGCATGCGGCCTCTCCTCCACACTGCGTGTGGACTCCCTGGGATAGAAACGAGCGTTCGTGTGATTTTTCAGCGCCTACCCTAGTCCAGACATCTGCCCGCATCACCCCCTTGCGTACCGTGCAGACACACATTGAGTGGTCGCAGCGGGTGCCTGGCCAATCAGGAGCACGGTCCAGGTCTGCGGCACACCTTCAGCCTTGGCAGCATGATCTTTTCCAATATTTATGACATTCAGCATTTCACCGGCATTCCTCTTCCATCAATGGCATTTCATTACTATATAAAGAAGAAAGGAATTTTTATTTTTATTTCGGGAGGGTAGCAGTTGTAAGTTTACCTTACATTAATGGTAATTGGAATGCCGATAGTTACATCTTTAAATTATGTCTGCAGAATTGTGTCCAAATCTCATTAGTAAAACGTGTTGCAAAATAATATATCATCACAATGTAATGCAGTATGGGGTAAAGGCGGCAACCAAACTGTCTCTTCAAGAGCTTCTGGAAGCAGTGCAGGATAGGGATGTTTTGGAGAAATTTGATCATGAATGTCAACAGAAATCAACCATGACTTAACGGAACTGGATAACTCGATAACATTACTGTTGCAGGTAAAACACACATACAGACTCTCATTAATAACCGACAAAATTAGAATATCAGTAATAGCTGACAGCTATAATGAATAATGTGGACACTGTCAGCATTAAGATTTACAGAACTTGTAAGTGGGATAGTTTGATGGAGTTTAGTTTATCAGTCACGTCCGTCAGTTTCGATCAGAGAGCCAGTAGGAGAGAAGCAGAGCCTGCCGGGAATCGAAAATGAACCCCGAGCCATACTGCAGGTGGAATCGAAATATCTCAAATTTGTATCAAACTTCCCAACGTGAGTTTTACTTGTAAAAAAAGGTGAATGCAAACATTTGAGGAGACGTTCGCACGTCATTCATGAAGTCTCTCGGCTCTTCCACGTGCAATTCCGCAAATGCTTGGCTGTAACTACCTCTTGGTTCATCTCTTTCGACATTCCTTCATCCAAACTTTATTCTTTTGTGGAGATTGTTCTTTCTTCATCACACATGCTGTAATTACAGCTAACAATGTACGTTATTGGGGTTTTTGGTCACGAGGAGCAATCACATGCAGTAACATAAAATCACAACGTAATTGCGTAATCTCGCACAAAAGCCAGATCGAAACTCAAGGAGGTAATGGAAGCAGTCAGCACAGCATGCATGGTACTTGCCAGTTGTAACTGACATTCACAGGGCCATTGTGCAACAAAAGGATCGAACCAGGAGCCAACACAAAAGTGAAAGTGAAACAAGAGATAAATGGAACAGTGTGGATACCATGCTGCCTGTCAGTTGTAATTGAAATTATCAGTAATAAGTATGTCAATTATGAAGGATAGTCTGCAGGTGACTTCCATTGGAACTTCTTGTTTTACACATGCTACATGCAGGTTAATGAAATTAGGAAACATTTGTGTGCTTTTAAATTAATAACCAGGAAATTAGGAAAGAATGGAGAAATCAAAAGTATATGGGATTTGAACCACAAAGCCAGAGCATCGTGTCAATTGCCCAGTTGGAATGCCAACCAGATTTTTGTTAATGATCATAACCATGTGGATGAGTTATAGCAAGTTATTAAGAATGGGGTCACATGGCCGCATGGTGAATATCAACCCCTATGCTTCTGTGGCCAAAGAAGCAACACATTAGAGAATATTTTGGAGCTTCACGATATTTCAATGTGGATCTAATAATGACCGACATGATTTGCATCTAGTCCAGAGCAATTTGAAAAGAAAAATTAAATCCATAAAGGGGTTCACACATGGATACGAATACAATCTTTGCTATAACTAGAAGAGCAAGAACATGATGACAAACATGCTATCCATAGCTCTGGTCTTCTTCATCATAATACATCGGTCGTAAAATATCGGTTGCATGTGAGATCTTTCCACAAAAGAGATGTTTGGCTCGGTGGAAGTCCTGAAGAAATTCAAAGCTTAAACATTGACGGATAATCAATGGTTTCCAATCATATAAAGGTGGAGAAAGTTTGGTTCAACCTCATCTAATGCTCCAGCGACAGGCCCGAATGGCATCAGTGTCTGGGTTCTCAAATCCTTCTGTTTGCTGCTCTTGAATCTCCTGTCTGTGCTTTTCAACCTGTTCATTTCCTTTGGCCACCTCCCATCTGTCAGGGAGTCAAGAAACATCACTCCCATCTCCAATAAATGTGCATACACAGGTTCTCTAAACAACATACAAGTTAGCTTGCTTTCATTTTTTTATTCAAATTGTGGAATCCATCAATGCTGCTAACATCGTCATTCTTCTTTTCAAATAGCGTGATCTCTAACCATCAATTTGGATTCTGTCCTGGTAACAACTATGGAAATGCTGCTGCTCCATTCTCCGCAAATGGTCAGCAGTCCTAAATCTCAAATAAAAAGACAGAACGGCCTTCTTGAACACAACTTGCAATGGATAAATTGCATTCCCCTCCACAGCATCAAACAAGTGGTGTGACTCTAATCATGATATTTTCAAACCCCATTCACCTTACACCCTCACTCCCTTATTTGCAGGTTGCCATTTCCTCCCCTCGTCTCCATCGATTTTCTTTGTAATATATACCGACTCCTCCCATGCTCTTCTAGCCAAAGATGCTGCATAAATCAACCATGAAAGAGCTACCCAAGGTAAGTCCTTTTCTGCTTCAAACCCTTCCTAGAGTTCCTCCACAGCTATAAAGACATTCACAAATAGTACACACAGGAGAATCCCAATGCGACACACACCCTCATCTGCCGGACCAGTTTCATTGCTTCTTGGCGACTCCTCAACGACGGTGCAGACAGAAATGCACCATTGCACCACGTGTAAACGTCAAAATAAGTCGATATACAAATGAAAATGAAGACCCACTCACATGTCATGATTTAGTCTCATTCCACAGAGCCACCACTTTTGTCTTCTGCTTCACTGTCAATGGCCTAGTTGAGCTACGGAGCTAGAAATACTCGTAGTCCGGTGGCTTAGCACCAATTTTGGGCAAGATCATGACACGCTGGATTAAAGCGCCACATTTTGCACACTTGCTATACAGGTCCCATAGAAACATTCGAGAGGGGGGTGCCCGGTCTGGGGTGCCTAGGTCAAGCTCAGACCGAGGTCAAAGGTCACATGGTGTAATACTGTATAAATACCACATATAACATAGGTTTTTGTTAATCTGGAAGGTTTTCACCTTGCCGCACTAGTGCAGCAGTTGTTAAATGTGGGATTGGAATCAGTCAAGAATGTTTTTATTGTTGTTACGTTCCCACGCCCCCCAAAAATGTCACTTTTCCCTCCAAAATGGTCAAATCTTCCCCAAAGGTCAATGTTGTTTGCCATGAGGCCAAATTTGCCCCGAGTTTATCCGATTGCAGGTTTATAATTGAGGAGCAATTAACAAATTTGCCTCACCCTGGCTTTTTTTTATTTTTACCACTCTGTAATTCCTTAAACATAATATATGTGCTTGTCTTGGTCTCTTTTCAGGAAGACGAATATAGATCCCAAGCAGAATGGATTGGGAAAAGTGCATACGATGTGGTTTGAAAGATGGTGATTTAAAGTCTCCTACTGAAAGGTGAGATGGAGAAGGACTAGCTTCATATGATGATTTCCTGCAGAATGTGGAGGGATTTCGTGAACTTCAAGCACTTCCAGTTGAGTTAGCCGACAGCGGATGTGACACTGCTGCTGAACTTCTTGAAAATCGTGCAAAATGGCATAAAGCATGTAAACTGAAGTTTGCTTGCTCTAAGCTTGAAAGAGCAAGAGATAGACATAAGCGAAAAATTACTGAACAAGATGAAAGAAAGTCTAAACGCCAAACACATGAGTCATCTTCAACTTCAACTATGAAAGACTGCATCTTCTGTAGAAAAACTCAAGGCAAGCTGCATAACTGTTCTACTTTAGGACTGGATATGACACTCAGAGATATGGCTACAGCATTGAAAGACGAAGACTTGCTAGCAAGAATTGCAGGAGGTGATTTAGTAGCTATTGAAGCTAAGTATCACAATAAATGTCTAACAGCCTTCAAGAATCGCTATAGAAGTATGGAAAGAGAAAAGCAGGAAGACAATACCACATTCACTATTGATCAGAAAATGATGCAGGCTCGAGTGTTTGCAGAGCCGGTTTCTTATATAGAAAGCAGAATTGAAGACGGAACTCACATATTCAAACTTTCCGAGATCCATACATTGTTTGAACAGTGACTTGACATTCTTGGTGTCAGAAAAACAATCAATAGGTCAAGGCTCAAGAATCAGCTTCTTGCTCACTTTGCAGCTGACTGCCTAGAACAGTCAGACGGGCGGAACACTCTCCTTATATTTAATGAGGGGCTAGTAGGGTAAGAATACTGGTTCTGGCTCACTTTTCCCCATGTAAATGAATGGGGGATTTTCAGCCATGAAATTTTTCTTTTTTTTCCCCTAAAAAAATAAATCCCCTTTTTAGCCCAAGGTATATTTATTTGCCTCCCCTTTTAACCTAGGGGCTCTCTATTCAAATAACCCATACAACAAGATAAAGATTTGTTAAAGGTGATTCTAAAGAAATATCTGAAACATCTAAGCCCCGGGACACTCTTTATCAAATAACCCATACAACAAGATAAAGATTTGTTAAAGGTGATTCTAAAGAAATATCTGAAACGTCTAAGCCTCGGGGCACTCTTTATCAAATAACCAATGCATATTGTTTAGCTCACTCATTGAACCTATAAACATTTGTTCATTCTCAAATTCCTTCAATAGTTTAATTTTCTTTGCACAATAATCCCCATCTAAAATATTGAAAAACAAAACATTTGAATCTTTATATTTTTTAAGATACCCCTTTTGTGCCATTACAAAATGATAAGCTTCTCTTAATGATCTCATCTGACCACCTCCTGAGTTGCATATCATTTTGATATTGTAGTAAATTATTTTTCCATTGTTCAATTCATAACCATCAAATTTTTCAGTCCATTCAAACATATTTATTATTTTCTTTACATCCTCTAACTTATTGGTTTTTAAATTGATTCGCATATTTGTTTTATTTACCTTTGTTTAGATATTTTTTCAATAAGACTTATTTGATATTTTTCACATTCATTATGTTTTCCATTTATATACCAAGACTGAGATTTTCTCCACTCTTTAGTTTGACTAATACTTGCAGAGATGCCAACTTTTGGAAATCAGAATTAGGGAGGATTTGCAACCGACACCAAATAATGTGCGCGAGGCGCACATCTCGAGCGCGGGGCGCTCGACCTTTGCGGCGGGGTCCAGGGCCCGCCTTAGGGCCCTGGAAGCTCTGGGGTTCGAGACGCTCTCTAGTGCCCTCTGAGCCCTATTTTGGAGCATTTAACATGTTAAGAATTCCCACTTTTTGAACAAAAAAAGGGGAAAATTGTGCACTTTTTAATGTTACATGTATGTTAATATTAGTAAGTTAGGGGACAATCAAAGATTAACAAAAAGCACAAAAGAAGCAATATTTTCTTACCTTACTGGCTGGTACTACTGCTGCTTGCTTTTTCCATGGCAGCTTTGCTGAGTGACAGCTGTGTGGCTCTTTTAGCCCTTCTGATTATGTCTTTGCTGTATTCTCTCTGGTAGCAAGGGGTGCTACGATCTAGTTTTTCAATTAAGAGAGCTTCCAGGGTTTTGACACTCAAATTGGGAAGAAATTCAGTATGATTCTTCCGTACAAGACTGAGTGCCCGCTCACATGATGCGTTCGAATGAGGAATGACCAAGATTCCCTTCATCACTTTGCTCAAATTAGGATACTTCTTGGCACCAGTGCAGGGATCTGTGAGCTGTGAAATCCGATGCCACTGCTCATCCACTCTCACTGTCTCAGTAGCAATTGTAGCTATGGAGGCGTCTGCCTGGTAGTGAGCGAATTCACTCTCAAGACTGTCTATGTCACTATCACCGCCACTGAACAGACAGGGGAATTTCTTGATGAAAAACTCCACACAGTCAAACCCCACTTCTTGGTGTAGCTTAACATCCAGCACCTGAGCATGCTTGGCTAATTCATCATCTCGCGGCCAGGTTTTGAAGATGTAATTGCAGGCTTTCACATAATATGAGCGAACTGCACTGAAGAAACCTTGGATGTCTGACTCACTCAGAGTGAAGGTGGATTTCTTGAGACTCCTTTGTTCCCTTATATACAGTTTGGCATCGTTCCCAATCATGAGAAACCTCATCATTCTTCTGATGATTTCTCTCAGAGAAGGGTACATTCACCAGAGCAACCGATGACACCGATGGTTTCAAAAACCGTACGAAGATATCTTTCAGAAGACTATTCAATTCTCCGTGCAGGAGATGAATACAGGGTTCGTCTCTTTGGAGCAGAAGATTCCCCTTCTCAAAAAGCTTGTTAGCATATCGAAGGAAGAAACAATAGAGTTTTGTTTGTGGAGACAAGAACATCCTGTTGACATGTTTTTCTCTAGATTCCTGCACAGTGTTTGAGGAAGATGCGCTTTTAGTTGTAGAACTCGTAGTACACTTAGCCACAGGGCGATCGCACTTGCATTTACTGCCAGCAGAAGAGGTCAGACTCGTAGTACCAGATCCAATTTTACGTTTGAGGAGAGAGCTTGAGGTAGGTGCAGCCAAGGAAGAAGACCTCTGATTCGAAGGTTTTGCTGAGCTTCTATCAAGTGATTTGGCAAAAGCAGAACTTAACTTGGGTCCTTCTTTGCCTGTAGATGGGACTATCACAGTCTTTCTCGACTCTGAAGGGATCTGCTTTGTAGATGAACGTGATGAAGGGCCGGTGATGCTACCTGCTCTCAGCATTGGTTTTGGTGCTGTCCCTGCTGTCTTCTTCGCAGCAGATACTGCAGTGGTAATGGTGAATGCTGCTCCACTAGTGCTTGATCCTGCAGTGCCAGTACTGGCAGTAGATACAGTGCCGTCCTTCTTGCTCGTTGTTAGAGTCTTGGCTACAGTTGGTTGCATTTTTCTTCGTACTTCTTCTTTGAAGAAGAGGCGAAGTGGCTCCCACTGTTCAATCAGCCTGTCTTGGCACTGACCAAGGGACAGCCACCTTGTTGCGACATGCTTCAGAATCTTGTGTGTCGGGGCATCACAGAGTTCTTGCAGTGCTTTCACTCCTTTGACGCGTTTACTACTTTTGTCCAAGTAGTAGTAAATATCGATGAGAAAGTCATCTAATTCAATGGGTAAGGCCTGAGCCGCCTTCTTGGCCGTATTGTGCATCATATGGCAAGGGCATCCCATGATGTAGCACTCTGGATTTTGTTTGTGGATATAAGCAGCGACTCCTTTGTGCTTGCCCACCATGACAGAGGCATTATCAGCACAAAAGGAAACAATTTCCGCACGGAATTTTCCTGTCACTGAACTCATGATCAAGCAGTTTGAAAATGTTTTCTCCAGTGGAATCTTGTTTGCACGCAGGCAAACTTAGCAAACCTTGCTTCACAATCCCAGCACTGTTGTCATAGTACGAAATCAGGACAGGATATAGCTGGGCCTCACCACTGTCATTGCTACCACTGCCTGTAGCTAGGCTATGGAGCTAGTCTAGCAATATCGGCAATAGATGAAGCAGTAACATTTGACAACTCACCAATTATTGCTGAAGTTTTTGTTCTTGCACATCCATACTTTGAAGCAACTTTTGAATCTGGAAACATCTTTTGAAATAGAGGTCCAGCATGATCTGAGACTGATATGGGCAAGTTATGTTCCACAATAAATCCACTAAAGAGAAGTTCCGCTCGGGTAACATCCTCTTCCTCGCTTGTCCCTTGTTTGGTGAAATAATTCAGAAGTGTACCGGTACTCGTGCTCGAAGATCTCTCCTTTGCAATGTCTGTGTGCCGTTTGCTTCCAACGTGCTTCCGAATATCATCGCGACCTCCGTGCTCAACTGAAATATCAACGCTGCATACTGTACAATACGCATGATGAATTCCTCTTTCAGACTTTCGAATACACGGGTATTGGAGACTGTATTCGGTCTTGTACTTCTGAGACCATTTCTTGGTCTTCGTAAGCTTCTTTTCTGCCATTTCGTAATCAACATCGAGGGCTTGAAGCATCGGTAACTTCGAAGTCGATGTTCCACAGCTGCAGCGCGACTCGTAGAACTCTAGCGGCTGTTAAACACCGCACGGTGGTCGCGACCGCCGGGCTGGTACGGGGCCCAGCTGCATGCAGTGAGCGTATCGCATGCAGAAACACTGTGCATACATACCGCATGCACTGTATTGCACACATACCGCATGCACTAAATCTCAGTGCATGATCGCATAAGCGAGATCCAGACCCAATGTTTCGCTGCTCCTCATTTTAATTTGCATTTTTTTACGTACAATTTGGTAGCAGCGAACGTTATGGAGTTACCACATGCTATACGTAGCAGACGATGCTTTTCATTCAATTCTCATACTAGTACATTCTGATTAGTGAACAGTGCAAAAATATCAAAATTTCGGGAGGATAAGGATAGTGATCGTAAGGGCGGGAGTTTGGGTGAATTTTCGGAAGCCTCCCGATGAAATCGGGAGGGTTGGCATCTGTGTTTAACTTGGTTCGGCCATTTATATATTGTGAAAAACGCGGCGGTAGCCCTTAAAAACCCTAACCCATCTTCCCATCGTTAAAACTTGTGCCCATATGGAACACAATCTATTCTATTCACTCTATCATACAATATCCATATGGAACACAATCTATTTTATACACTCTATCATACAATATCCATATGGAACACAATCTATTCCATTATCTAAAATAAATCTCTTATCATCAAAGGCTCCTAATGCCTTTTTATTTACTTCTTCACTATATATCTTATGTTTATAATTTCTTATTGTATTCATTTTCCTATATTCTTCTTTCTTATTCATCAAACAATTATAATAATTTCTAAAAGTTATTGATTTCTTTATTACATATTTCTTTATTCCCTTTAACCTTTTATCAATCTGATCACCATACTGAAAGCATATGCCTTTGCTCTCAATCCAATAAACTCACTCATTACTTTTCCACCCAACTCATCCTTAAACTTGCCAATAACCTTTTCATTCTTTTTTGAAAATAACTCACTCTTCTTACTAAAATTACTTGTATCATATACTCCAATGTTTTTCTTCATATCTTCATAAACATCGTCAGTTTTTATATCTAGAATAAAACTATCAGTGTCCATATACAACAATGAAACATTTTCACCATACTCTTTCTTTAAATCATTATACAAAGAATCATACATCAATATCTTTGATAAATCAAGAACTGCTGTTCCAATATAAATTGGTTTATCCATGACAATACTTTCCTTTTTCATATGAATAGCAGAAAAGTTCTCTGAAAAAACCTCTTCTCTCTCAAAACTTGGTTTATTTATCAATCTAGAAGCTTCTTTCCAAGATGTTGCAAATCTAATGTTTTGCCTGTTTCTAACATTCTCCATTGTCTTTCCAAAGACAGCATTATTCATCAATTTATAGAATTCCCCTTCAAATTTTACTTTTGTATTTGTTCTCATATCTGTATTGAATTTAATATACTTTTTCATCCAAGGACTTTGTTTAAATTTTAAAACTCTATGAATTTTAGCTACTCTCAACCCAGCAGATAAATATTGTCTCAAGTTCCTTTGATGCAAAACATATCCCTCTTTATCATAGAATGTTGTTAATAACTTTTCTGTTGATTTGCCTTTAATATTAAAACTTTTATGATAATCACTGAACCATTCTTTCTTTGGGGTTTCTTTCTCACATGCAAAAGGAAGGTCTTTATGCTTATTATGAAGATCACTCGGGTACTTCAAATCAACTTCAAAATAATAACCTTCTTCTTTGTCATTCAATTCCTCTTGAGAAGAATTAACAATATTCATCAAAGCCTTTTCATAATCCTTTTCTTCCACCCACTCTAATTTACCATAAGGCAGAGATTGAGACATTGCCCATCCATACAAATTATTAGCATCAAAATACATCAAATAATTACTATCTTTTTCACTATCATAATTTGGAAGATATTTATTATTTGCTTTAGCATATCTTTTTGAACATACTTGTGATATTCCACCTCGCTTGGACTTCTCAATCATCAAAAGCATATCAACATCACTGATTAAATGTATATCTTGTTTTGTCATTTTCAACATTGCACTCCAAGCTAAACCAGGAGCTGTGAAATAGTGGGCAGGATCTAATCCATAACAATTTTTATTATGACAGAGTGATCTAAAAGCTTCAAACACATCAGATAACAATAAAACATCTGTTTTTAGATACAAATCATGATATTCTCCAAGGTTCTTTATCTAAAATATTTTCCAAATTTCTTGTGCGTGTTTATATTCCTTATCACTTATCTCTTCTTCATAAAGGTTATTATAGAAACTTTCTTTTGAAAGAAGTTGTGTTTCTTTAAATCTCATAAATGAATCCATATAACCATAAGGATAAATTCCCTTACTTGTAAGAATTTTCTCTTTACTTTGAATTTCATTCCATGTTTCAATTTCCTCTCTAGTTAGAATTCCCTCTTTAATCAGAATTTCATCTATAATCAGAATTTCCTCTTTAGTTAGAATTTCATTCTTTGTTCGAATTTTCTGTAAAATTAGAATTTCATCTTCAGTAAGAATTTCTTCATTAATTTCCTCATTAATTAGAATTTCCTCTTTACTTTGAATTCTCTCTTTAATCTGAATTTCCTCTTTAGTTTGAATTTCCTCTTTTGGAAAGAATGAATTAAGATTTGGAAAAGAGCCCGTGGAGCTTAGATTTGATGCGAGGTTGGCTAGTGGTGTTCCCATAAACTTGTAAGAATCAAGAAACCGAATACGAGTTATAGGTTTTGTGAATATCATTTTTGTAAATGAAATTTCCTTTTGACTTGTGTTTGTTATGGCAGAAATATTCCCTGGTGTTTTTGAAAGTTCATTTATAAATAGATGTGTATCATAGTTGGCGCTGTTGTGAAGAAAGACTGCAATAAAAGAAGGTAATTTATAATTAAGATTACAACAGGAATGAGCGGGACCTCTATATTTACCAGTAAGATGGCAATGATCCCTAACTTTAGGCTCCTCAATTTCCTCCTCACAAATATGACAGATATTGTTCTTTCTAAATTCTAATTTTTCTTCTTTAGTTAATTTCATCGGTTCATTTGTTTCTTTCATTAATTTAGTTAGTCTTATACAATCCTTTTCTAATCGTTTTACAAACTCTTGTGAAGCTTTTTTTCCACTATAATGTTCAAGTTTATTATACTTTTCTCCAACAGATGATTTGATATAATAACAGAAACCACAAGGAATATGTTTTTGATATTTATTTGTATATGGTTCTTTTGGATTAGGAGAAGCAGTATTTATCTTTTTAAGGATACATTCAAAATCAGTGTATATCACAAATGGGTGCATGGTAGATTTATTATAATCTTCAAAAGAAATCTTTTCACCAGGTTTAGGCATTGTAATTACAGCTGATTTATGATTACTACAATATTTTGAATGTTGTTCTAATCGTTCTTTTGTATGAAATGAATTAAGGCATCGCTTACAAGGATATATTTTGTTTGCTGTTCTGAATACCTGAGAAGAGATTAATCGTGATAAATTATTGATTTATGTGTAATGTGAATTCTTGCCAACACTAAAATATAAAAGATCAATGTGTGTTTCTTCATTTTTATAGCTGTTTGAAATTTTTAATATTTGAACTTTGTTTGTATCCGTTAATCCATATACATTAATAGAAAGATTATTCTTTTTCTCAAATTTAGGAATATCTGTTTAGTGGCATTGGGAATTTAAAATCTTTAATGTCCAAGGTATTCTCATAGTTCATATGTTGTTTTACTCTTTCTGAATTACATTTTGGTGGATGTAAGTGAGCAAGAACAGACCAGAGAAAACATTTATTATCATTATTCTTAATATTAACAACTGCCTTCTTTCGTTTTATTTCTTTTGGTAATTCAATATAAGAAGAAGCTTTAAGAGGGTTTGATTTTAGAATGTGTATATCTAAAAGATGATTTTTTTTAATATTGAATCCACTTCCTACCACTGTATTATCAACATCCTCCTCTTGTCTTGATAGTTCTTCATAAACCCCACTATTCAAAAAATCTTGAAATCATGTTATAAAATGAAGATCTGTTCTCATATAATGAGTTTGTTCTTCATCTTGTCTTTTCATATTCATTTTCACTCCCATATAAAACTTTAAAGTTTTCATTTCTTTTAATGTCTTTTTAATAAATTTTTCAACATCAGGTTTCACTATTTCAATTGATTCAACTATTGATGATGGACCGGGTTCTCCAAATTGAAAAATCCTTATTTTTATCTGCCCTTTAAATGCCCCATCAGTGTTTTCAATATAATAGTCTCCCTTTACTTTAAACTCATTTTTCTTGTGTTTTTGTGATTGAAGATGTCTATTATAACTACTCTTCAAAACATCCTTTGAGCAGATATCACAATGTTTTCTTTCCAACTCAAGAGGAGATATTTTATAAAATAGATTAAATGTGTGTTTGTTGGTTCGGAGGTGTTTTCTATAATGTTTATATTCGTGATTACAAACATCGCAGTACGTTGTATTCACCATATTTATATAATAAAACTTTGCTTAAACTAAAATTTTCTTGATGAAAATTTCGTTTATTTTACAGGTGAATCTGTGCTTTAACTAAAGTTTTCTTGATGAAAATTTCATTTATTTTACAGGTGAATCTGTGCTTAAACTAAAGTTTTCTTGATGAAAATTTCATTTATTTTACAGGTGAATCTGTGCTTAAACAAAAATTTTCTTGATGAAAATTTCATTTATTTTACAGGTGAATCTGTGCTTAAACTAAAATTTTCTTGATGAAAATTTAGTTTATTTTACAGGTGAATCTGTGCTTAAAACCATTTTATCCTCCAACTTTTTCACTTAATAAATACAATGTTTCAAGACACAAAAGACAAGTTTCAATCAATCTCTTCATTTGTTAAAGATACTGAGAAATATGTCAAGGATGTAAAATTGAACAAAGATAAATATAACAACTATTGGATAAAAACAATTATGGTGGATATGATGAGTTCTTCAATTTACTTCAGTGGAAGGGCTTTTAGTATACCTGGAAGAACATAAATTAAGGTATCTCTAACAAAAGTTTCTCCTCTCCTTCTGGCAATATATTCAAAACTAGAAAAAGCAATGAAACAAGAAAAGGTATCAAAAAATAAAAACCTTATGGATGAAGCTTTAGAAAGAAAAGATAAGACCATCTGTAATATGCAAGGAGAAATTTGTATTTTTTTCAACAACCCTAAAGATATAAATCCTGATGAAATAAAGGATGTTAATATATCAGGTGAAATGACATTTCATTCAATTATAGTTAAGGATCATTTTAAAATTACCTTTAATATAAAAAATGTAGCAGTTGAATCTGTTAATGAAAAAATGTATATCGACATCGATGGTAATGTTTTTTCTACTAATTAAATGAGTCAATATTCAACTGAAGATTTTGAAGATGATGAGAGTGATTATGATACTGAGAGTTTGCATTCAAACGATAGTTATGGCACCGAGAGTTGGTGTTCAAATGATAGTTATGAAAGTATAGATGATTCTGAAAGTATCGAAGATGATATCGAAGATGAATTTCAGTTTAAGTAAAGTTTTACTTTATAAATATGAATAGTTTACTCGATTTTGAGCCTCTTGAATTCCATGATTCTCCATATGATAAATTTGAGAATTGTCCTGCGTGTGAAAGACGGGGATTAAACACAGAGTCAAAAGCCTATAAACAATGTATATTCTGTGATTATCTTCTGATTAATGATAATCAAAAATATAAAAAGGAAAATAATTCTTTTATATTTACACCAAAAATGAATTACTTTACAAGATTGATTAGAGAAATGAATGGAAAGTACGAGGGTGATAACACACCTTTCCTTACAAGGGAAGAAACTGAACGTATTAGAGAAATGTTCAAAGGATTGTTGTTATATATTATTCATGGATGTGATTTTCAGGGAAATATCAACACAAGATATTGCATAAATAAAATAATGGATTATCTTGAAATTAAACCTGAACTTAGGATAAAATATAGAATTTCGAAAAAAGCCAATAATAAATTAAATAACCTGTTTTCCAAATATATAAATGAATGATTTTTTACCCATTTGGGAAAATAAGATAAAATTTGACAACCATAAAAATCTCCCAAATTCATTAAGATGCCTCATAGTTGGTTCAAGTAGATGTGGAAAAACCTGCTTACTTTTAAAGATGCTCCTCACTCCCAACTTTTTAGATTATGATAATTTAATAATTTTCACAAAGTCGAGTTTTCAACCAGAGTATCAACTACTCTCACAAGGTTTTAATGCTGGTCTTCAAAAAGAAGATATAATCGGTTTATTTAAACTTCAAAAAAACCTAAATGATTTTAACATTGAAGATATAATTCAACTATTTTGTGATACACAGAGATGTAAAAAGAAATCAAAACCGATAACTTGTATTCTGAGTGATAATACGGATGATATACCGTCTCCCCAAGATTTGGATAAATCCAAAAAGAACCTTGTTATCTTTGATGATTGTGTTAATGAGAGAAACCAAACGGTAATGGACAGCTACTACACAAGAGGGAGACATTCTTCTTGTAATTGTATTTATCTTAGTCAATCGTACTTTCAGCTTCCTCGTCGTTCCATCAGAAACAATGCTAATACTTTTATTTTATTCAAGTTAAATTCAAGAGATATAAACAATTTTTGGAGAGACAATTGTTCTACATTATGTAGTAAAAAGGAATTTGGGGATTACATGAAACACACGACTGAAAAATATAAATATATTGTTGTGAAACAAGATGAGATATTAAATGATATTTTTCAACAAATAAATGGATGCGAAAGAAAGAGCAAGAAGATTTAGGGAACATCAAGAGTTGGTTTCAAAAGTTGTAAAACAGCAGGAAGACATAAAGAAGAAACGCAGACAGAAACTAACGGGCGAAGAAGCATTTGAAAGAAAACAAGAGAAATTTTTTAAACCACTTTTAAAAACTTCCCGAGAAACAATGAAAGATGTTTCCACAGTTCCCACAGTAGAATATACTCCTAAAAAACTTCAAATGTTAAAAGATTTCAGTCAAATGACGGAGGAAGAATTAGAGCATATTGGAGAATTAGAATATCATGATGAAGAATTATTTCAACAACTGGAAGAGATTAATCAACCCCCTGATTATATTGTGAATGCTGTTCAAAACAATGAATATTCAGCGGATTCAAAAACCAAAGCAGGACTCATTCCAACAGAACAATCAGCAATATTTCATCTTGTTCAAGAAAAGGTATTGATATTTAATGATGAATTAAGGTTCTTAGGTTCTGCTCAACCCCCTGTTAAACTAACTCCGAGATTGATGTTTCTTCTCACAAAAGATGGAAGACAAGGTTCAACTGTGAGGGATGAATCAGAGTATATTGATAAACCATTGGATATGGAAAATAATGATGATAGAGTATATATTGATCTGCTGAACACTCTAAATTATAAGGTTATTCTTTCTGGTAAAAGTAGGAAGAATGAGAAGGAGAAACACATTATTCAGGCTTTAAGTATCCTTGGTTCAGGTGTTAGTTTTCTTCCAAATGGCCCATCGCAATTAGTTAAGAGGCTGTTATTGTTGTAAGGCAGTAAGAAGGCTGGAAATAACAATTGTTTTAATGAAGCATCAGCCATTTTAGACCAGTTGATGAACATGAAAATAATTAATAAATATCAATATAAAGACATTTTATCTCATATTAAATAAGATGAGAAGCACAATCCTTAGTTTCAATTTCACAACAAGTGACCACACATCTTCATTCCCATACCCACTACAACTTGACACAACAAAAGAATATGAGGCATCTTTATTGTCCATGGAAACTTATAATACCTTATTTAATATAACCGAGAAAAATGACAAGTTTAGTTATAATCCGGGAAGTGGATACAAAACGATAACAGTCTCACCCGGAGCATATGAGATTTCTCAAATATCTTCCGAAATTGCTCGTCTTATAAAAGAACAGGGTGATGAACCAAAAAATATTGTTATAAACATTCAAAAACAGACTTCAAAATCAACGATTAAAGTTAAAAATAACTACAAGGTTGATTTCACAATTGATAATTCATTTGGAGAGTTATTGGGTTTCTCCTCAAAAAAGATTGAAACTAATGGGACGTTTTACAGTGATAATGTCATTCAAATATCCTCAGGAATAAATTCGGTGTTAATTCACTGTGATTTGATTGATGGTGCTTATAATGATGGAAAAAAAACAAATACAATATTTTCATTCAGCGCATACTCAACCCCAATTGGTTATAAATTCAATATGGAACCCAAAAATTTTGTTTGTCTACCTGTGTCAGGAAAAACCATATACTGAGTAAATTTTAGGATAACCGACCAAGATAATCGTGTGATTTCTTTTAATGGAGAAGTTATATCCATCAGAATTCACCTACGTGAAGTTTTCCAAAAAATAAATACGATGGTTATTGTGAGGAAACAAGAGTTGGGAAAATATAAAATAATTACAGGGGATGGGATGTTCCTTTCCCCATACTAAAAGGGTGAAGGTATGTATCTTGGTAGAGGATACTATAAACCTAAGAGACAAAGGGGTGTTGGACATCAATTTAGAGGAGATGGGATAATTGATACTCTCATGGGTATTGGTTCAACTATTCTTAAACATAAAGATCTAATTGGTTCAACTGCTTCTGCTGTGGGAAATGCAGCAGGTGCTGTAAAGAGTATAAAAGATGCTCAGAAGGAATCTCATAAATTACAAGCAATAAAAGAAATTAAGAAAGGCAAAACTCAGTTGTCCCCCCAAGAACGACAGAAAATAATTCAAATACTTGGATCAGGGTTTCAAAAGTTTTAACATCTTTTTTTTCCTAAATAAATACAAGTATGGAAGCAATTGATAGTATCTATGATTTGGATGATACTATTATTATCTCAAACTCCACTAAAAAAGAAGATTACTTCAAGGTAAATGCAATAACTGGAACAGACTGGAATACGAATGGTACAAAAAGTTTTGAAATAAATAATCAACAAACCTATTTGATTCTCTCCGAAAGTTTCTTGTTGTGTAAATTTAAATTCACTAAGGCTGGGAATAACACAAACGCTACACTTGTAAATGATTTCTTCTGGAAAATGTTTGATAGTGTGCGTTTGTATATTGGAACACAAGAAGTTGAAGCGGTTGATTATGTCTCTGCTGTATCTGAAATGATGAAATTTACACTCTATACATTCAGTGATAGAATGGGAAAGGGGTCTGTCGAAGGTTTTATTCCTGATATGTCAACGGGAACAAACACAGACCCTGGATATACTCAAAGGAAAGGAATGTATAATGATGATACAAAAGCAGAAAATAGTTTTACTGTGGCAGTTCCTCTTAAAGGTATATTTGGATTTTGTGATCATGATAAAGTTCTGTATGGTCTTAAAATTAGATTTCAACTACAAAGGAATGATAATGAAAATCGATTGCGTTTTGGTGTTGCTAGTGCTTTTGGTGATCAGAATAAATTTGGAATTGAGGAGATGAGTTGGTATATCAGTGAATATACTCCTAATCTTAAAACAGAAGAGATGTTGAATCGAAGACTTAACTCAAAGAAACCACTCAGTGTATCATACCTCAAAAGAAGATGTCAACACGTTAAACTCAATCAAACTACTTACACGTGGAATTTGGGTGTTCTGGAAGGAAAGCCACGATACCTGTGGATCATTTTTAAAAAGCCAGATGGTGATACTGCGACTGATAAGAATAATGCATTGAGTGATAATGCTAAGGTGAAACAACTTCGCGTTTCTCTAGATGGAACATTTTACCCACGAGATAGATTGGAAATTAATTGGGAAAAAAATGATTTTGCTGAAGCATACAAGTCTTACCAAAAGGTGTGTGAAAGTAATGGAAATAAAGAACCTATTTTGGATATGACAGCATTTAAAAGTTTGTATACAATCTATGCGTTTGACCTGAGCGCTCAAAAGGAAACTATAAAGTCTAATCGATTGGATACTTCCCTATACATTGAAAGAGGAGAGAGTGAAGAAGTTGATACATATTGTTTGCTTTTGGAAGAACCAGAATTGCAGATTAATACAGATAATGGTGTGATGATTAGTCTCACATAATTTTTTGTTAAATAAATGAGTGGCAAAGTACCAACTGGGGTATATGTTATTCAAACCAATCTTCATAAACTATCATCTTGTGTTCAAAATCAAAAGCCTTATACGATTAACGTTAATACAATTCAGAGAAAAGGAGCAGTAAGAATTGATGTTTTTCTCACAAGAGAACAGGTTAAAATCTTGAATGACACTGGCTCACTTAAAATTAAAATGACAAAACCAATGTTGAAAAAATATTCAATAAGAGAGACGAGTGGAGGATTTCTCCCATTTCTAATTCCTTTATTTGCTGGTTTAAGTGGGGTTGGAGCATTGACGGGTGGTATTTCAACAGCGGTGAAAACTGCCAACGAAAGGAAGGCTCAACTCCAGGCTCAAAAAGAATTGGAAAGACATAACAAAGAGTTGGAGAAACAAATTAGTGGAAGTGGTGTAATTGTAGATTTTGCTGAAAAACTTGAAGGTCTGCCTGATAAAGCGAGATTGTTAGTTGGAGATATGCTTTCTTCTATAGCACAAGCAGGTGTAAAATTAATGAAAAGAGGTAATGGATTATATCTTTCTAATAAATAAATGAGCATTGATGAGTGGTTGAAAGAATTTGGAAAGAATACAACATCAAATTTACAACTTGTCAAATATTGTAAGAAATTAAAAATTCATAATGTGGTTATTTGTATGAGAGATGAATTAACAAATGTGCCGAAACATACAAAGAATATTATTATTAACTTAGAAGATAATAATGGGAACGGTTCTCATTGGGTTTGTATTTTTAATAGTCAAGACAAATATTATTTTGATAGTTTTGGTCTTCCGCCACCTGTTGAAGTCATAAAATTCTTACAGAATGGTGTTTATCAAACATTTCAAGTCCAAGAATTAAACTCCAAGTGTTGTGGCCAATTATGCCTATATGTGTTATTTCAACTCAACAAAAATAAAAAAATTTGTGATATTATTTTTAATCTAATATAAATGACTTATGTTGGTAAAGATGGTTCTATCTTTGGTGTATCTCAAGAACTGGATATTGATTTATCAAATTATTACACAAAGGCACAGGCTGAATGACATAAATATAATATAACCAAAAATATAAACATGAAAAATGCTTATGAAAAATATAAACATGAAAATAGAACAATGGGGGTATGATATGAATGATTTAGGGTATAATTGGTCATTTAAAATTAACCTCGAAGACCTGGAACAATTAAATCAGTCTCGTAAGGAAGAATATTATCCACTTGGTATCGAGAATGAGTTTTGTGGGGCTAAGATTAGTAAACAACAAATAAAAGAATTTAATAAGGGTAAATATAATAATGGTTTTGCCCTTGTTTATCTCATGAAAACAGAAAAAACAGGAATATATATAATAAGTAAGGAAATACAAAATGATTTAACTATGGGAAGATGGGGAGGTGTTTCGTGCCATAATATTATTCTAACATATATTTCTAATACATAAATGACAGCAAGAAGGCTTCAAGAAAATTATCATTTCTGTGTTCAAGCATACCTTCAAGAAAAGGGTATTCGGTATTTTAATAAATATGTTCTACAACATAAGAATGAGGTATTTTCAATAAAAGATTGGCATTATGCTGATGTTGATAAACCGACAACTTTAGATTTAATTAGAATGTTAAATAATGAAAAAATTATAAAGTTAAGAAAAGGTAAGGCTCTTTTAGAAATTCAAAAGAAATTTTATTGGTTTCCTGTTGTAAAAAAATTATTTTGGATACAGGAATAACAAGAAATCCTGATGAATATATGTATAATATTCTATGGGGTGTAAGCGATTCAAGGATAGTAAGGGATGAGGAAGGAGTTGAAGAAGAGAGGGAAGAGGAGGAAAAGGAGAAGAGAGAGAAGGAGGAGAGGGAGGAAAGAGAGAAGAGAGAGAGAGGGAGGAAAGAGAGAAGAGAGAGAGGGATGAAAGGGAGAAGAGATAGAAGAGAGAGAGGGAGAAAAGAGAGAGAGAAAAGAGAGAAAAGAGAGAGAGAGAGGGATGAAAGGGAGAAGAGAGAGAAGAGAGAGAGGGATGAAAGGGAGAAGAGAGAGAAGAGAGAGAGGGAGGAAAGAGAGAAGAGAGAGAGGGAGGAGAGGGAGGAAAGAGAGAGAATGAATAAATATCAAAATATGGAAACCAGTGAGATTAAAAAAAGATTAAGGGTATTACAGAAAATAACTCAACCCACCGAGGAGGAAAACAAAGAATTGGCAAGTCTATTTGCAATACTTTCAACAAGACTATTGACATCGACAAGATATGGATTTTAATTCAAGTTTTTCATTTTTTTTTTTTTCTTAAATAAATGGGGGAGAGAGTGAAGGCATTTCTAAGGATTCTTTATGTTTTAAAAATTAAGATTCAAATGTGCATGTTGGAAACTAAAAAGGTTTTTGCACTCTGCAGGAATTTTTCTCATAAATAAATGAGTTATTGTCTCAAATGTAAAAATAAAACTAATACTAAAAATATTTCATATATTAAAAGTAAAAATAACAGGGTTATACAAAAAGGTATATGTTCGGTGTGTGGTTCAAAAAAATCAATTTATCTCCAAACACAAACTCGGAGGAGATATACAAAAGTTTTTATCAGGAAGTAAATTTACAACTACTGGAATTACATCTTCCAGGGTATTCTTTCTGTGGTCCAGGCACAAACTTGGATAAAAGATTAGATGAGGCAGACAATCCTAAATCCTGGAGTAAGCCTATCAATAGAGTTGATGAAGTGTGCATGAGACACGATATTGATTATGGGAATACCACAACGTTGGAAGAAAAGCATGAAGCCGATAGAGAAATGTTGTATAATTTATCTCTGATACAAAATCCAACCTTGAGAGAAAAAGTTGATCGGTTCATTGTGAAGAAGATGATCAGTGCTAAATTGAAACTTGGACTTGGAAATTCAAAAAACTTATAGGCTCTAATGATTCCATTAAGACTGAAGAGCAATTAGCTGATGAATTACATAAACCAATATTCACAAAGTTTCAGAGAAGGAAAGTTTATTCCAAGGAAGTTGATTATAGCTGGTCTGCTGATTTGATTGAACTCAATAATGATAAGGGGTACAAGTATGCTTTAACCGTTATTGATTTGAGGAGTAGATATGCGTGGGTTGTCCCTTTAAAAAACAAAACAGGTAATACTCTTATGTTAGCTTTTCAACAGATATTTAATAAAAGTAAGAGAAAACCTAAAAAATTGTGGACTGATGAGGGTAGAGAGTTTTATAACAAGACATTTATGAATTTTCTAAAAAATAACAGTATTACATTATACAGTACCTTTAATGAAGGGAAGGCAGTTGTTGTTGAACGTTTTAATCGTACCTTAAAAGAGAGACTATATAAAAAATTCACACAACTCGGTTCACAACAATGGTCATCTTTTATTCAGCATATTGTGGATAAGTATAATGACACGATTCACACGGCAACAAATATGAAACCATCAGAAACATTTACAAAATTAAAATATGAAAAAGAGATTAATGTCAGAAAACCTAAGTTCAAAGTTGGTGATATCGTAAGAATATATAGGTGGAAATCTCATTTTGAAAAAGGTTATATGAAAAGATGGACCAACGAGCTTTTTAAAATTGTTGATGTAATAGATACGGTTCCTTGGACTTATAAGATATATGATTTGGAAGGGGAAGAGATTTTAGGTTCATTTTATTCACAGGAATTACAAAAGACAAAGATAAATTGAAATTTTTTGACTCCGCCCCTTTTTGACTCCACCCACACAAGCCCCGCCCACAGAAGCCCCGCCCACACAAACCCCACACAAACTCCACCACACACCCCCCACAAGCTCCAATAAATTGAAATTTTTTGACTCCGCCCCTTTTTGACTCCGCCCACACACGCCCCTCCCACCGAAGCCCCGCCCACACAAACCCCACACAAACCCCACACAAGCTCCACACAAAAACTCCACACAAGCTCCACACACACAAACCCCACACAAGCTCCACCCATATTCATCATATTCACATAATTAGTGATTAGTTAATTAGTTCCCCACACACACACAACATGTTTATTTAATTTAAAAATTATCCACCCATCCACACAAGCTCCACTCATCCACCCATCCCCCCCATCTCTCCACCCATCCATTTATCCACACAAACCTCATCCACATAAGCCTCATCCACATTCAACCCTCCCACACAAGCTCCACCCACATAAACCCCTGCCCACATAAACCTTTCCCACATAAACCCCCCCCACATAAGCCCTGCCTACACAAGCTCCACACAAAAACTCCACACACATAAACCCTGTCCACATAAACCCCTCCCACACAAGCTCCACCCACATAAACTCCGCCCACACAAGCCCCACCCACACAAGCCCCACCCACACAAGCCCCACCCACACACACTCCGCCCACACAAGCCCCTCCCACACACACCCCACCCACACAAGCCCCACCGAAGCCCCGCCCACACAAGCCCCGCCCACACAAGCCCCACCCCCTCATCCCCCCTGTGCGCCCCCACCTTTGACCCACCACCTCCCTCATCGCACCCCCACCCTTCCCCACACACACACATGGGGAGGGGAGGGATGGGATGAGGGGGTGATGGGTCATTGGGGAGCGCACCTACCCCCCCCCCCTCTCGTTCATGTCTTGATTCTTTTTTTGTAATTCAGAATCAAGTAATTGTAAACAAAACAAATATAATTTATTAATATTGAAAATATTAAATATTCATTTGCGAGAATGTATAATCTTTCCCAGCAATCTTCTTCAGATGTCTTGTGATTTCGAAACTCAGACACCATATTCTGTTTTGAAACAAAAAGTGGATAATAATTAGGTTTTATAAAGATAATTACATGGTAATACGAGTAAGCCTCGTTGACCACTGAATTAACACACCAGGAGCCTGTCATCCTTTCAAGGTCAATAAAATGAATTCCAGTGTACTGACAAAACCACGCCCAAACTAATGATGCAACCAACATAAGACGACATTCTAAAGAGAGAGTGATATTAATAATAATTCAGAAATATTTACCTCCAGAAAATCATGTGTTGTACCAGTGATATTAATAATAATTCAGAAATATTTACCTCCAGAAAATCATGTGTTGTACAAGATTGCTTCAACAGCTGATGTTGTGCGATAGTGCTGAAAAAAAAAATAATAATAAGTCAAGGGTATAGATGAAGAGACAGACAGAGAGAGATACAAACAGACAGGGAAAGCAACACACACACACACACACACACACACACACACACACACACACACACACACACACACACACACACACACACACACACACACACACACACACACACACACACGCACACACACACACACATACACACACATAGACACACACACGTGTCTCACCATTGGTTTAATTCATTCGAGATCAGAGACCAGTCATTATAAATCATTGACCTCTTCAATAAGAGCAGAGAGAGGTAGGTAGAAAGACAGACAGAGAGAGAGACACACACACACATGTGTCTCACCATTGGTTTAATTCCTTCGAGATGAGAGGACGTGATAAGACTTCATACCACTCATTGTAAATGTCTTTCAATTCTCTTCTAAAATCATTGATCTCTTCAATAAGAGTATTAATTTCATGCACCACGTCATGATATGTAAACTCAATTTCTTCCAATGGCCTGTCAGGGAAAAAATATATATATATCAGAATTATCATGATTTAATTAATAATCATTTGCTTCATCGTTCAAAGAGAAAACCATACACAAACTTACCAACTCTGTAGTGAGCTGTTGTCTTCATCGGAAGAAAGATCGCCCATGCCTCAGTTGTAAAAATGAAAATCCCGTCTGGCAGAAACTTTGTCTGGCGAATCACTTATAAAGCAACGATGAGGAGATTGCTTAATCATTGGGTGTGGCCACAGGAAATGACAAGCTTCTCTTAATGATCTCATCTGGCCACCGCCCGAGTTGCAAATCATTTTTGTACATAAACCACGCCATAAAAAATGGTTTTGATTCAAATGTTTTCAGTTCGTGTTCTGAGATAAAATATAAACACGAGACCTTGTCTCACAGAATAGTTCCTATTTTTTCACAGCATGACAGTCCAAAACCACTTCCTCATTCACACAGCACGACCGTGTCAAAAAAACACTTCCTCATTTTCACGGCATGAACTGAAAACATTTGAAACAAAACTTTTTTTATGGCGTGGTTTATGTACAAAAATGATTTGCAACTCGGGCGGTGGCCAGATGAGATCATTAAGAGAAGCTTATCATTTCGTAATGGCACAAAAGGGGTATCTTAAAAAATATAAAGATTCAAATGTTTTGTTTTTCAATATTTTAGATGGGGATTATTGTGCAAAGAAAATTAAACTATTGAAGGAATTTGAGAATGAACAAATGTTTATAGGTTCAATGAGTGAGCTAAACAATATGCATTGGTTATTTGATAAAGAGTGCCCCGAGGCTTAGACGTTTCAGATATTTCTTTAGAATCACCTTTAACAAATCTTTATCATGTTGTATGGGTTATTTGATAAAGAGTGTCCCGGGGCTTAGACGTTTCAGATATTTCTTTAGAATCACCTTTAACAAATCTTTATCTTGTTGTATGGGTTATTTGAATAGAGAGCCCCTAGGTTAAAAGGGGAGGCAAATAAATATACCTTGGGCTAAAAAGGGGATTTATTTTTTTAGGGGAAAAAAAAGAAAAATTTCATGGCTGAAAATCCCCCATTCATTTACATGGGGAAAAGTGAGCCAGAACCAGTATTCTTACCCTAGTGGGGCTTCAGCAAACTTTGAAGGCAGCAATGGCATCACGTGACTTTGATGAAGAAGCTTTCTCCATGGCCAGTGTAGTGAAAACAGTACGGAAAGAGATATCTAATGGTGAATTCTTTAAATTCTCTGGCACATTTCCCACTGACTGCCAAGAAAGTTCAGTTCCCACTTCTCTCAAAACACTGGTATCTATGCTTCTGTGTGGTAGC
>NC_140961.1:108456652-108465460 GCF_056783735.1 Eptatretus burgeri | reverse complement strand
ATCAGTGCATATGCCCCACATATGGGGTGTGAGATGGAGTATAAAGAAGATTTCTGGAGTGAGTTAGAAGAAGTGGTGGAGAGTGTATCCAAGGATGAAAGAGTGGTGATTGGAGCAGATTTCAATGGACATGTTGGGGAAGGGAATAAAGAGGATGAGGAGGTGATGGGGAGGTACGGTCTCAACAAGACAAATGTGGAAGGGCAAATGGTGGTAGAGTTTGCAAAAAGAATGGAAATGGCAGTGGTAAACACGTATTTCAAGAAGAAGGAGGAACACAGGGTGACATACAAGAGTGGAGGAAAGTGCACACAGGTGGATTACATCTTAAGCAGGAGATGCAACCTGAAAGAGATTAGTGACTAAGGTTGTGGCAGGGGAGAGTGTAGCTCGACAGCATCGATTGGTGGTCTGTAGGATGACTTTAGAGGTGAGGTTGAGGAAGAGAGTGAGGGCTGAACCAAGGACCAGATGGTGGAAGCTGAAGGAGGAAGACTGTTGCGTGAAATTTAGGGAGGAGGTGAGACAGGCGTTGGATGGTGGTAAAGATGGGTGGGATGATTGGGCAACGACAGCAGAAGTTGTGAGGGAGATAGCTAGGAAGGTACTTGGTGTGACATCTGGACAGAGGAAGGAAGATAAGGAGACTTGGTGGTGGAATGAGGAAGTACAGGAAAGTATAAGGAAGAAGGGGTTGGCGAAAAAGAAGTGGGATAGTCAGAGAGATGAAGAAAGTCGGCAGGAGTACAAGGAGTGGCGTCGAAAAGCAAAAAGAGAGGTGGCAAAGGCCAAGGAAAAGGCAGATGACGAGCTGTATGAGAAGTTGGATACAAAAGAAGGGGAAAAGGATTTATACCGATTGGCAAGACAGAGGGACCGAGCTGGGAAGGATGTGCTGCAGGTTCGGGTGATAAAGGATGCAAACGGGAATGTGCTGACGAGCGAGGAGAGTGTGTTGAGAAGGTGGATGGAGTACTTTGAGGAGCTGATGAATGAAGAAAATGAGAGAGAGAGAAGGTTGGAAGAGGTGGAGATAGTGAATCTGGAAGTGGGGTGGATCAGTAAGGATGAAGTGAGGACTGCTATGAAGAAGATGAAAAGTGGAAAGGCCGTTGGCCAGATGGTATACCAGTGGAAGCATGGAAGTGCTTAGGAGAGATGGCAGTGGGGTTGTTAACCAGATTGTTTAATAAAGTCTTGGAAAGTGAGAGGATGCCGGAGGAGTGGAGATTAAGTGTACTGGTTCCGATTTTCAAGAATAAGGGTGATGTGCAGAGCTGTGGAAATTACAGAGGGATAAAGTTGTTAAGCCACACCATGAAGTTGTGGGAAAGAGTAGTGGAAGCTCGGTTGAGAGGAGAGGTGACGATCTGTGAGCAGCAATATGGGTTTATGCCAGGAAAGAGCACCACTGATGCGATGTTTGCTTTGAGAATGTTGATGGAGAAGTATAGGGAAGGCCAGAAAGAGTTACATTGTGTGTTTGTGGATTTAGAGAAAGCTTATGATAGGGTGCCAAGAGAGGAGTTGTGGTATTGTATGAGGAAGTCGGGAGTGTTGGAGAAGTATGTGAGGATCGTGCAGGATATGTATGAGGACAGTGTGACAGCGGTGAGGTGTGCGGTAGGAATGACGGACCGGTTTAAGGTTAAAGTGGGATTGCACCAAGGATCGACTCTGAGCCCTTTCCTGTTTGCAATGGTGATGGACAGGTTGACGGACGAGATCAGACTGGAGTCTCCATGGACCATGATGTTCGCGGATGACATCATGATCTGTAGGGAGAGTAGGGAGCAGGCTGAATCGAGCCTTGAGAGGTGGAGGTACGCACTGGAGAGAAGGGGAATGTTAATCAGTAGGAGTAAGACGGAGTACATGTGCGTAAATGAGAGGGAGGGTGGTGGTATGGTGCAGTTGCAAGGAGTTGAGGTGGGGAAGGTGGATTGGTTTAAATACTTGGGATCAACTGTCCAAAGTAACGGAGAGTGTGGGAGAGAAGTGAAAAAGAGAGTGCAGGCAGGATGGAGTGGGTGGAGAAGAGTTGCAGGAGTGATTTGTGACAGAAGGGTAGCTGCAAGAGTGAAGGGGAAAGTATACAAGACGGTAGTGAGACCAGCTATGTTGTATGGTTTGGAGGCGGTGGCACTAACAAAAAGACAGGAAGCAGAGCTGGAGGTGGCAGAGTTAAAGATGCTGCGATTCTCGTTGGGAGTGACGAGGATGGATAGGATAAGAAATGAGTGTATTAGAGGGACAGCGCAGGTATGACGGTTTGGAGACAAAGTGAGAGAGGCGAGATTGAGATGGTTTGGACATGTGCACAGGAGGGAAACGGAGTATATGGGGAGAAGGATGTTGAAGATGGAGCCGCCAGGCAGGAGGAGAAGAGGAAGGCCAAAGAAGAGGTTCATGGATGCGGTGAGGGCGGACATGCGGGTGGTTGGAGTGTCAATGGAAGATGTGGAGGATAGAGCAAAATGGAGACAGTTGGTCTGCTGTGGCGACCCCTAACGGGAGCAAGCCGAAAGAGGAAGAAGAGGATATATATATATATATATATATATATATATATATATATATATATATATATATATATATATATATATATATATATATATATATGTATATATATATATATATATATATATATATATATATATATATATATATATATATATATATATATATATTGTTGCAGATTCGCGTCCGCCGGCGTGCGAACGGCCACGTAACTCGAATCGCGGCACGTCGCCCACCGGACGGACAATCCCGTCGTGACCCTCTCGGACTAACGCCGGGAACGAGTCACGGGTGGGCCTTAAATAAAATAGCTGGCGCTAGGACAGACATGCCGGGGGCACACTCATATTTACAGTACATCTTAACCTTAACTTACAAATTTTACACTAAACCATGGCCCAGGATCAATGAACTCTGCAAAAAGAAAGCAGTTAGCAGGGAGCCAGGCTGCTCACATGCAGTCTCTGGCTCAAACAATGCAGGTGACAGGGAACGTGGCCAGCTGCTCACGCGCAGTCCAAGGCCTTCCCTTTTGAACTGAACGCAGTGAACCACAACGGTGCATGGGCTGCACAAACGTAGTCTCCGTGCCAGCTCAAGTGGCACACGCAATGAACACAACGAATGGATGGATGAATGGTTTGAACTGAACGCAGTGTACCACAACGGTGCATGGGCTGCACAAACGAAGTCTCCGTGCCAGCTCAAGTGGCACACGCAATAAACACAACGAATAGATGGATGAATGGTTTGAACTGAACGCAAACACGGTGCACGGGCCGCCACTGCAGGCCCGTGTTGTAGCTGCCAACAGGGCAGTTCTCGCAGCTTGCAAACTGTTGCCTTGCGGATCCTGGCGCACATGGAAATGAACAGGGGGGGGGGGCAAAGCAAAAATTGAACGGGGCTGGTGAACAGGGGCAGTGGGCATGGCATGGCAAAGGCAGCAGGCAAACACAGCCCGCAGAAGAAGGCCGCTGCAGGCAAACACAGCCGGCAGACGAACTGGCCGGCACAGGCCTTGAAGAAAACAGCTGCAGACGATCCGGCCGGCACAGGCCTTGCAGCACAGCAGCTGCAGACGATCCAGCCGGCACAGGCCTTGCAGCAAAACAACAGCTGCCGATGAAGTGGGCCGGCCTTTGCCTTGCAGCAACGCAGCCAGCAGATGAAGCTGGCCAGCCTTTGCCGTTCAGTGGAGGTTGGTGGAGGGAGTGCGGTGGTGCTGGCCACTCGGAAGGCGGGCTCGGACCCACCCTACGGTCTCCCTCCCAACCTATCGCCTTTGCCTGTCACTGTCCATACCCACTCCCTTAATTTGTCCAAACCCCAATTTAGCCCCAACTTATTTTTTTATTTTTACTTCCCCACTATAAATCGTCCCCTAACCCCCTGTACTGTCCTTGTTCGGCTAACCTATCCTGTCACCTAGCCTACTCCCAACCCCTACGTTCCCTTCCCGGAGGGGAATAAGGGAGAGCTACCGTCCTGTGCCGAGGCCCACCGAAGCCTCAGGATGGCCTCCCCAGAGTTCAGCGATCTATAACCAAAGTGGGTCCAGCGGCCCACAATGAGAGCGAGGGGATGGATGGTGCGGAGGGGTACACTTCCTAATCTACCCTTACCATTTAACTGTTAAACTACCCCGGGGCTTTCAACAAGCGCCTCTCGCTTAAACTATTGGTTCTAACAACCCAGATTCCCGTCGCCTGTGTTGGTGTCCTCACAATTTCGGGCCTCGCCCCCCAATTTTCTCTCCGTGCCCTCACACGGTCTCATGGCTGGGACACGTGGCTCCCTTTGGCAGGCACGACCCTCTGCCGAATCTCCCGCTATGGCACCCCCGGGCACTACACTGCCTCCGAGCCGACCAGCTCCCTAAACACCGGGGAGTGCCCCCCATGGCACCTCCCCTGAAACGCACACGTGGCAGGCTGGCTTCCCAGGCCCCTTTCCGAGGGTCACCCGTGCCCACAACACTGCCCACGCGGCTAATGGCGCCCCGGGCCCCCGCACCAAGCAGGCGCACCCGTGCCCACTACGCTATCCCGGCCCCTCATGGGCCCTTGGCCTACTACGGCCGACTAGCCTGGTGCCCGGGGTACCCACTCAGCGATACTCACCTTTCGCAGCCACGCTCCCAGCCCGTCAACAGGGCTCCTGCACCCCTCCAAACGGGTTTCGAGCCTACACTCCCACCAACAACAAAACAACCTCCATTTTTGTTAATTTGACTAACCCAGCTAACTCACTCTACACTGACCCCGGGGTCCCTTGGGCGGGAGTCACTCCTCCCCCCAATCACTCATCGCACCATGCATTCCAGACTCGCTCCATACACACAGACCCGCTGGCCTCACTCACTCACCAAGCACATGCTTCCACTTCACTCACCAACTCTTCAACACACTCACCGCTGAACTCTGCCATCCTTCTAACGACATCCCCTAACTAACTCGTGCTCCCACGTCGTCCCTTATACTATAGCAGGTTCCATTTAACACTACGTAGCTAAACTACGTCCCCGCTACACATCCACAAGTCTGTCACTGTCTCCAAATAAAATCATTTTATTTCCCATCCTAAATCTGGCTACAATCCCTCTAACTCATCCATTCCACGGACTCCATGAGGACTTACCCCTGCCCCATGAAGTCGGTCTAACTAAGCTAACCCTTCCCCCTAACTAGTTTCCATCCTGTGCCCCGGTCAAGGGGCTCTTCCACCCCTTGCCCAGGATTCCTGTGCACCCGAAAGTGAGGCTTGCTTTTTTTTTTTTTTCCCTACATGCGCAGCACCAGCGCAGCAACTCACAGCTCGTGCACTTTGCACCTGCCCGTGACGTCATGCAGCTGCACGTGTACCTCGTCCCTCCTTGGACGGTACCATCCGGCAGGGATACCCCTCCTGCCGGATTCCAACCCCACGTGCAGCCATGACGTCACCGTGCGCATAAAAAAAACACAAGCCCCACGTCTCGAGGGGTTCCCCACGCGAACACATGTGCTTTGCCCGTTGGAGCTTAACACACACGATCGCGTGGAGAACCCGTCCGGTCCAAATCCATAATCCTGCCTAAACTTTGTCCGTCCGCGGGATCGGCAGATCCACCGCGTGCGTTTCCGGACCGGGACTTCACTCTCGCAAGCGAGCACGTGGGGGTCTCGTGCGTTGCACAGCACGGACCTCGTGCTCACTGCTGGGTGAACCCGGCACGGTCCCCGAAACAACTACAGCCGCTACTCGGCTTTCTTTCCTCTCATGTCGCCGTCTCAGTCTCCATTCCACACACGCACTCCCGCGTGTTACGATGCTCACACTCCACACCATTAAACTCACACCGGGAGACGCGGCTGCATGTTCACACATGCCGACCGACATCTCCCTTACATACCGCTCTCTCACACACACAGTCTCCCTTGCACTCGGCCGTTCACTCACGCATGCCATCTCCCTCGCACACGTGGCTCCACTCACTCGCGGCCTTCCACTCACACGTGCCATTTCCCTCACACAAACCACACCACTCACACACGCGGGGGCACTCACCCGCGGTGCCTCATCCACACACCGTCCCTCACTCACACACGCGGGGGCACTCACCCGCGGTGCCTCACTCACACACACGGCGACACTCACACACGGTGCCTCATCCACACACTGCATGCTGGGAAGCACGTACTCCGGCACAATCGCCACCACACCACTCACACACGGGGACGCACTCACACCTTGCATCACACACACCGAGACAACCACACTGGGGATTCGTGTCCCCACAAGGGTCTCCAGGGCCTCTATACCCCCCAAGCTTTCCGTGCACCCGTTCGCAGCACTCCTCCCCTCAACCTCGCAAAGCACGACCGAACTCACCTGGTCGTGACTCGCCTCAAGGGGGCATACTCCCTCCCCTCGTTCCTGGAGGAGGCCATCCAGCTGCTCGCACTGGGTCCCGACACGCTCCGCGAGCTCAATCTCACTATCCTCCACTACCTCCGTGTGTGTGTGTGTGTGTGTGTGTGTGTACGTCTCTAGCCTTGTCATTATCATGCAGTCTCTCCTCTATTTTTTTTGTCTCCCGTGTGTCTATACATTTATAAGTTTCTGTTGTCCCCTCCTGTCTATTAGTCTCCGCTTCTTTCTGGCGTTTTTCCCTTATCTTTATGTAGGTCAACCTTGCTTTCTCTTTAAGTCGCTCCCGTCCTTCCCTGTTTTTCACTCCTTGCTCTTTCACGATCTCCGCGTACCTCATCCTTGCTTTCCGTATTAATTGTTCTTTTCTCTCCCTCCCAATTACTTTCACCTCGTCTCTTGTCTCCCGAATTATTTTCTCCTTACCTGCCTCCACCGCGGGCCCGACAGCCGTTGCATCCCTCCCAGCTCGTTCGCTCCCACACGTGGAGTCGCCATTTTAAGCTCCCTGCTGATGGCCTTCATGCCCGCCTGCAGGCATCGGCCCATGTTCTGCGTCTCACCCCGCAGCTCTTTCATTTCTTCCTTCATTTGCTTGTTCATTCCTTTCATTTCGTTTTTCATTTCATTTGCGTTTGTATCCATCTTTTGTGCATTCGCATCCATCCTCGCTGTCATTTCCGCATTCATTTTTGCCAGCATGGTGAATAGCTGGGCCATATCGGGTGCGCTTGAGTGAGCCGTTTCGGCAAGGATCGGGGGGTTTTGGTGGAGAGGGGGAGGGGAGGTGTCATACACCGCGGCCGCCGCCGCACCTATTTCGGGCTCTGGGTTCAGTTGGGCGAGTTCGTTTTCCTGTACAACCAACATTTCCTGCACGGGGATTTCATCCTGGACCATGGATTCTACACATTCTACATCCATTTCTAATACCCCCGGCTCCCGCTCGGCTTGAGACGCCATCTTGCTTCTCTTAAAGGGTTAATTTAGCTCGCTCATAATTTGGAGGGAATCGGGGGTCGCTCCTCTCACCCCTGGACCGATTCCCGTGAATTTAGCTGGAGACAGGAGAGCCCGTTTTCGCGTTCTCCGATACCAGTGCCGCGAGGAGGGCGATGAATTTATATCGCACGACCTGACACCAGTGTTGCGGATTCGCGCCCGCCGGCGTGCGAACGGCCACGTAACTCGAATCGCGGCACGTCGCCCACCGGACGGACAATCCAGTCGTGACCCTCTCGGACTAACGCCGGGAACTAGTCACGGGTGGACCTTTCGGTCTCACCACGATCGTGCCAATCGGCCCCCGCGTGGGATAAGGTTGCTCGCCAAATTCGACCTACCTAAGTACCCACACGGAGGGTAGACCGGGCGATCGCACCTCGCCGCAGGTCGACTTCGGACACGGGCCACTTTAAGCGACCCGTTCCGTACTATCGGGATAACCGAGCGGTGTTATTCGTCGGCCTCGACGGTTCGATTAATTATGGGGCGTTTTAGCCCACGACCAACCCTTTACGTGAAGCAAGATGGAGATTCAATGAAAGAAAAGACGAAGCGAAGCGGGAAAACAGTTCAACATAACTCACATTTATTTTGCGATGAACGGGAAGCACACATATACAATTACACCAAAAGCACATGTAAAAGGAGAAGAAACACAATATTACACAAAAAGCAAATATAAAAGAGAAACACAATGCAGAGCTATCCGACTACCGAGCACACGGCAACACTTATACAATTTTACTTCACAGACGGCGCCGACAACACAGATACCTAAAGCAAAAGAAAAAGAACCACCCTCCAGGATGAGGGGGGTAGGCGGGCCTGGGGCCGAGACCGTGTCGGGCCTACCCGTCTGATGATGAGACGCAAAGTGGCGGTGGCGCCTCAACTCCGCGGGCCTCGTGGACAGTGTCTGGTAGGGGGTGGGAAAGGGGCCCCCTTGTCGCACTATCTCAGCACGGGGGGGAAACAGGAGGGGGTTGTTGATGCTCGGGGGGGAGGAGGATATCACCCTGTCTCGGGTCCCGCGACGAGCGTCTCCACCTCGACCTCGGTCGCGCCGCCGGCCTCTCCCTCCGCAGCTCCCCAACTCCGACGCGAGCACCCCCTCGATCGCCTTCGCCGCCGCCACCTCTCCACAGCTCTGTCCTCTTCACTCTGACTACTACCACTTCTTCCCAGCTCCACCGACAACTCCCAACCGCGAACTCGAACTCCTTGACTGACGAACGCAGCCGTTTATATCCCCCGTGGCCTCGCTCCCCCACCTTTGACCCTTTACCTCCGACCCTTCACCTCTAACTGGCTCCCCATTGGACCGAGGAAAAGTGGGCGTGAATGCTTTTTGATCCATGAATTTGCATATAG
>NC_140961.1:108449152-108451652 GCF_056783735.1 Eptatretus burgeri | reverse complement strand
GGCTGGAGGGGGAACATACACCAGAAATAGATTTAGTTAAACGTCACCAGGATTTTGAAGAGGGAGAGAGGTTTGAGAGTTCAGACTTGAGATGAGAAAGATGATGTTTTCTGGCTCTCCTGAGGGTAGATACACACTTGTTCCGAGCTTTATGGAACTGAGATTGCCCTCAGGTGGGTTTGCTTTCCATGAGGCAAAGGCAAGTTGTTTCAGGACAACTGCCTCACCACAAGCTTCAATGAAACAAGGGTGGGAGGAAGGGTAGGACAATTGAAGACGAGAGGGGATAAATTTGTGCATGAGGGAGAGCACGTTTCTTTGAAAGAATTCCCAGGATGAGTTGATATTGGAGAAAATAGCATAAGGAGACCAGTCTATAAGTTTGGCTGCTTGGAGACCCTGCCAGTCGGCTTGAGTGAAATGCCAGACTCGACGGCGGTGAGGTGGTGCTCTGGTAATAGCCAGAGAGATGTCCACTTTGACAACCATGTTGTCAGAAGAACTGATTGGAGCTGAGGAAGAACAGCAGATATTTTCAGGGAAATTTGTCAAAATCAGATCCGGAAGAGATATAGTACCATTGGTTGAGATTCGGGTTGGGAAATTGGCCGATTGCGTCAGATCCAATGAGTCGCAGAAAGCTTTTGCTGAGGTGCCATGACAGGTGAGAGAGGTACCCACACCTAGTCAACTGGCATGATGACAATTTATGTCACCACGTATGAGGAAGAGAGAGTTTGGATGAGAAGATAGAAGTTGGTCCATGTTTTCGGATAGTGAGGTGTAGATGGCGTCATCACTGTTTGGTGGACGGTACAGTACACATATAAACATGAGGTGGGAGTGGAGGGAAGCCGTAGCCAGAGGTTATTCCTGTGGTTGTGGGGGAGTGAGGGCAGAGCATGGAGAGTGAGGAATAGAGTCTTAGATGAAGAGAGCAACTCCTCCACCAGGACGAGGCTCAGGTCTGTCATACCAGAGGAGGGAGTAACCAGGGAGAGATACTTGGAAGTCAGACACATCTTGGGGGAGGAAAGTTTCTGTTAGGCAGATTATGTCTGGTTTGTCAGTGGCAACCTGTATAGAACGATCTGAAAGGTTTGAGCGAAGGCCCTGGATATTTAAGGTCCACACTGTTAATGAAGAGGGAGGGGAGGAGGATTTGAGTGCAGGGGGTGGGGGAGGGGGAGGGTGGACAAGGGATGAGGGGGCGGGAGGTAGGGAGGGTTGATGAAAGAGTGTGGGGGATTGCAGAATAGCGAGGGGAGGGGGCCGGATGAGGAGGAGAAAAGGCTATGTGGTGTTGGGGGAGAGGGGGGACAGAGAGGGGGCAAAGGCAGTTGAGGATTTGAGGAGGTGGAGTGAAGAGATGGAGGTGAGAGGGCAGTGGAAGGAGGAAGCTTTGTGGGTGAGAGTGGGGGGCAGCTTAGAGAAGGATGAGTGAGGGGGATGAATAGTGGGAGAAAGGTGAGGGGGGAATTTTTGAAAGAGATGAGAGGGAGACTTGGAGGGAGAAGAGTGGGATGGTTGCTTTGAGAGTGAGAGTGAGGGGTGAGTTGGCACTGAAGTTGGAAAAAAAGAACGGTTGATAGAAAGCGAACATTCATAGCAAACTTTTTTTTTTAAGTTTTAGGTCAGAAATGCGATTTAACACAATTCTTGATGGATGTAATAAAGGCTAATTCAGAGAATGGAGAGAAGAAACGCTGTTTCTGTTGGATTTTTTTGACAGTTGGATTTTTTTTTAGGCAAGGTGTGAAGGAAAGGTCGAATTGAGAGCAGTCTTTTTATATAGCAGAAGAGTAGTGCATTATGATACAGTAAAGAGTACCACAAGTGTGAAAGAGGGAGATGAAGCCTTTAGAGATCGGTTTTATTATTATTATTATTATTATTATTATTATTATTATTATTATTATTGTTGTTTGAGAGAGAGTTTTCAACAGATTAGGTCATTGAAGTGTTGAAGAAAAAAATTGTGAGGTGAATGGTGTATTTGGATCGGTAAACGCAGGGGGTGTAAACAGATCATGCAGTTATGGTTACAGGTAAGACACAAGATTATTATTTTTTGATGTATTTTTGAAGAAAAGGTAAGATTCGGGAATGGAAGGTTGTCGATCGGAAGAAATCGTGAAGGTAATGGCGAGAGAGGGTCAGCTCAGTAGAACAAAGATGGTGTGCCGGCAGGAGGAAGAGGAAGAAGAGGATGAAGAAGAAGAATAATCGAGACTCGGGAGTGTGCACGGAGAAAGGTCGTGTTTTTTGTTGTTTTTTTTTTGGATTAAAGACAATAATAGAATGATTAGTTGGAAGGAATGGGGCGCGTTAGGAAAGTGGGGAAGATAGAAATTGGTTTCAGGGAAACATTGATACAGGGAAGTCCTTATGAAAGAGGCCACTGCCATCAGGGAATACCATTGCCATGAAGGGGTGTACCTAGTCTGCAACGATATTTAGGGAGGTGACACATGTCAAATTGACATCCACATGAATGGGC
>NC_140961.1:108431652-108441652 GCF_056783735.1 Eptatretus burgeri | reverse complement strand
TGGGCTCGTTCATCAAAACGCACCGAGCCGCGAGTGCAAATAGCGGCCTTTCCGAGGGAAAATTCGGATCAGGAATGCTTCACGCCCACTTCTGATCCGTCCAATTAGCAAGCGCAGGGCAGCTTGGCCCTGCCTCCAGGCGCATCTCTGTGGAATCGAGGTATGCAAATTCTAGGATCAGGGGAGATTCATGCCCCTTTTCCTCCATCCAATCGGCGAGCATGGCTCCGCCCCCGAGGTGATCCTGATCCGGCAATTTGCATACTGTTTTCTCCTGCCGGCCTATAAGACGCCGAGCGCAAGGCGAATCGTGGCAGAAAGGCAGTCAAATCAGGTTGGAGAGCGGAGCGGAGTGGAGTCGGGAGCGTAGGCGTCGAGGTGGTTTCTGCAGTCGGCTGAGAAGAATTGTGGGAGGAGGCCAAGGAGCTCGGGTCCGAGGCAGGGAAGACGGCGGTCGGCGACGAGGTCGCGGTGGGATCGCTCGTCGCGGGACCCAAGCCAGCCAGCCATTCTTCTCCCCCATGGCATCAACAATTTCCCCCTTTCCCCCGCGCTGAGATAGTGCAAAAAGGGGGCCCCGTTCCCACCCCACTCCAAGCGGTGCCAAAGAAACCCGCGAAGGAGCACGAAGTCGGGGCACCGCCGTGCAGCCACATTTGCGGCTCGTCACAAGGACGCGGGTAGGACCCCCCCACCCCCCCTGGTCTCGCAGACCTGGCCGCTCCTGCAGGTCCCGCGCAAATATTGGCCTACAGGCCCGTCTGCCCCCTTGCCTATGAGGGTGGCTTCTTTCCTTTGCTTTTGAGTAAATGTGTGTCGGCGCCGTCTGTGAAGTAAAACTGCATAAGTGTTGCCGTGTGTTCGCGTATTCGGTCGTAGCTCTGCATTGTTGTTTTTGTTTTAAATTGATATATGTGCATTCTGACTGTTTGACTGTATATGTGTGCTTTTCGTGGGCTGGGTAATAAATGTGCATTATGTTGAATTGCTCCCCGTTTCGCTGCGTCCTTTCCTTCGTTTGAATCTCCATCTTGCTCCACGTAAAGGGTTCGTAGTGGGCTTAATACGCCCGGTAATTAATCGGAACCGTCGAGGCCGACGATAACACCGCTCGGTTATCCCGATAGTACGGAACGGGCTGCCCAAGCGGCTTGTGTCTGGAGTCGACCTGCGGCAAGGTACGATCGCCCGGTTTACCATTCGCGTGGGTACTTAGGTAGGTCGAGTTTGGCGAACAACCCTATCCTACGCGGGTGGCCGATTGGCACGATTGTGGTGAGGTCGAAAGGCTCACCCGTGACTGGCTCCGGGCGATCTCTCCTTCTTCACCCCCCTCCCCTTCACACCCCGGTCATTGGAGCCACGGCTTGTATTTGCTAATACATATATAAAATGGTGACAGCTTTTTACTTTGCATTCATGAACTGCTAGATGCCCTTCTGGGCTTGCAGGCATGATACCGTTGTGTTGAGGTCATCATAATATTGGTCTAAGTTAGGAGAATTTCAGTTTCCATTGATACATTCCCTGACTGCTTAATAACAACATTAAGCAAATAAGTTGAACGTCCTGCCTGGCCAACCGGTTTGCTTAAGGTTGGGTAAAAAAAAAAACGTACTCTGGCTGACACCACAAGATGGTGGGAATAATTGGGGCCATTGAAGAAGAAATCATGGTTGGAAGGATCAGTAGATATTTGAATAGGATAAACAGATCGATAGCTTGGCAGATTGAAAAATATACTGCATTTTTTGCAGTTGCATTTAAATTGTACAATCCTGTAGCAAAACCTGAAGGAAGAATATTTATATTTTTGAAAATCTTAAACAAAACCTGAACGGCACTCGGTAGAGAACATAGTCTCATCTCACACATTTGTTCTGAAGAAAAACACCATTGTTAACTGAACACACTACTATTATGGACCACTGCTATTATGGCCCATATACTCGTATCATGCATAGTATATGACCCATTATCTCAAATACATTACTAATATTAATAGCTTTATTGATTAATTATTTGGAAATTTAACAACCACTTTTGTGCACATGCAGACTAAATTGCATCAATGAAGCTGAATATGAAAAATATTCAAACAAGATTCCCCATGGGGAGTCAATCATACATAGGAAGTTTCACATTGATATGTTAGGCTGTTGTGGAGAAGAAAATTTTCTTTTTTACGTTTTTATTTTCAATCCAATATGGCAAACAGATCACATGACCGATGACATCATAAATTTAATTATTCACTCGCATCGGGTCAAAGATCAGATATATGAAATTTCAGATTTTTCGGATACGAATTTCGATTCGACCATTTATGGTTGGAACACCACTTCACCGATGATGCTATTGTTATCACGCGATCTATCCCATGGGGAGTTTATGACAAATTCCAAGTTTCAATTTTTTTCGTTGAGCAGTTTCAAAGATGTCCAAATTTTTTTTACTTTAACACACGCACGCACGCACGCACGCACGCACGCACGCACGCATGCACGCATGCACGCGCGCTGCGATCCTGTCGCAACCCCTTCGGGGTGAGACTAATAGTTCATAATTCATGTTATCAATGAGGAAATCATGCTAAGCACGCACAAAACATGCAGATGTGCAATGAAATACATTTTGAAGGGAGTGATCAGGCTATGCACTTGGAGAGAAATTTGTGAGGATAATGTATACTACTGGTCAAAAGTTTAAGAACACAATTTTTCAGTTTTTACTGAAATTTAAGCAGTTCAAGTCCAGTGAAAACCTGAAATGGTACAAAGCCAAGCGGTAAACTGCCAGAGGTTAAAAAAAAATGTAGGTTACCAAAAACTGAAAAATAATATAAATTTCAGAGTTGTTGAAAAAGGCCCTTTTCAGGGAACAAGCAATGGGTTAGCAACTGCAGCTGTTCTGCAGCAATGGAAGTAAATGAAACCTTGAAAGTTGATGCAAACAATTCCTCCAGTTGTCCCAACTTTTGTTGATTCGTTACAAACACTCTGTCTGTATAAAAGCAGTGTTACAACAGACTGTGTTGCTACACCCTCTGAAGCATTATTTGGACAATATTGCACTGCAGGAAGTAGTATATTGCTATCATAATGGCGAGAAAAAGACAATTAACAAAGGAAGACAGACAGACCATTTTAACCCTTAGAAGTATCAGTCTTTCCTTTATAGAAATTGCAAAGCAGGCCAGGGTGTCAGTGAATACAACTTCCTACACCATCAAAAGGCACTTGTAAACTGGAGGAAACTCTGACAGGAAGAGGTCTGGCAGAACCAAAGCCACAACACAATCAGAAGACAAGTTTCTGAGAGTCAACAGCTTGCATGATAGGCGGCTCACAGGACAGCAGCTTCAAGCACAGCTTAACACAGGTCGAAGTAAGGAAGTCTCAGTTTCAACTGTGAAGAGAAGACTTCGAGCTGCAGGTTTGACAGGTCGAGTGGCAGTAAGAAAGCCATTGCTAAGATGGCAAAATAAGAAAAGAGGCTTGCCTCGGCTATGAAGCACTGCCAGTGGTCTACTGAAAACTGGAAGAAGGTCTTATGGACCGATGAATCAAAATTTGAAATCCTCAGTTCATCATGCAGGGTTTTTGTATGCCGTCGAGTAGGCAAAAGGATGGTTCCTCAGTGTTTGACATCAACTGTCAAACATGGAGGAGGAAGCGTGATGATCTGGGGCTCTTTTACTGGATCAAGAGTCGGCAACTTGCACAGAGTGACTGGCACCCTGAACCAAAAGGGCTACCACAGCATTTTTTAGCGCCATGCAATACCCTCTGGTCTACATCTATTTGGTCAGGGATTCATCCTCCAGCAAGATAATGACCCAAAATATACCTCCAGGCTATGTCAGAACTACCTTAGAAGAAAAGAACAAGACGGTGGGCTTCAAATCATGGAATGGCCAGCATAGTCTCCAGACTTGAACCCCATCAATCTGGTTTGGGATGAACTGGACAGAAGGGTGAAAGCAAAGCAACTGACAAGTACAACACATTTGTGGGAACTTCTGCAACAGTGTTGGGAAGAACTTTCCGAACAATATTTGATTTCCATTGTAGAAAGAATGCCACGAGTATGTTCAGTTGTTATATCTGCAAAAGGTGGCTACTTTGATGTGTCAAAATTTTAGATTAAATTTTGTTCAACAAAACGATTCCATGATTTCTTTTTTATCTGCAATTGTTTATTTCTTCTATGCTGTAATTTCTGAGTACATTGAAACATTAAACTGCTTAAATTTCAGTAAAAACTGGAAAAATGGGGGTGTTCTCAAACTTTAGACTGGTAGTGTAGTCAGTGACTGAATGTTCACATCAGGAAATTTGCTGAGATGATTGATCAGAAGAGTGCATTGAAATTCTGACGTTATTCCTCAAATTATTTCCATCTTCAGAAATGAAGAATTTCAGTCATTCTTTCGCCTCCACTTTTCCTAATTGCAAATAATTAATAGTGACAAAAAGTCACATGACGATTATACTTCAATTGTGGATTTGCATGAGCCTTTTGATTGCAATCCCCAGTATTAATGCACCACACTGCAGGAAACTGGTAGGGTTATATAATGCAGTGCACTGCAATTATTCTGTCTCCAAAGCGAGGAAAGGCCTTTCCAAAGGTTGTAGGTTGCTCAAGTCTCAGAGTCGGGCTTTTACAAACATGCATGCGTGCACTGAGGGCTGTGATCAAGCTGGCGGGACTGGATGCTGGCGGGCTCTGGCAGAATTCCAACACTGCTAATGTGCCCGACACACTCCGTGCTCTCAGAGGTTGCATGAAAAAAGCCAAAGCGAGCGAATGCAGGCAGAACCAATAATCCTAACATTTGCCACCGAATACCAAATCCCTTGATGGACCTGCTAGCGGACCACCTTGTACACATTGTATGGATTTGTGGAGAACAAAGGGTCTACCACTTTCGAGGGAGTGCTTAAAGTGAACAGCAGATGCTTTGCAATTATATGAGTGACCTGTAAGCGATTACCCATCTTCATTTTGTCGTTCATAAGCTCAAGGCTCGATCATCTATCCGGCTGACTTGTGCTGGCCATCGATAATGTGCTGCAGGTATTATTATATCACTGAGAGCTCATAAGCCAGTTCGAAATAAGCACTTTACCCTGCCAAAATAATGAAATTGCAGCTTCTCAAGCCTCAGCTTGATCACAGGTGCTGCTTAAGTTTTACTTCATAAATCATCATGTTTTATATTACAGCATTTCCATACTCCCATACATACTGACTCTGGTGATAAGGAACAACAATGTCGATAAGCACAGGTGCAGACGGGTCTGCCTCTGCACATTTATTTCTTGCGAACTTCTACACCTTAACACGACTTAACAGGTAGAAACGTGTCACATTAGGTGTTTGTGACTTTACCCTGGTGAATACAAACTGTTTAAATAGCACTCTGGTATTTGAAGGAACACCTGTGACGTCTGACTCTCATATGGACAACATTCATCAGCCTGATCATTGTTTGTTTGTTTTTTGTTATTATTAATGTCAGACTAATTTTAGCTTGCAGTTTGGCTCAAGGATTGAAAAGCGGTGTTGCCGATAATTTATCAAAACTAAAACAATGCAAAACTCAAATACTCCCCCATGTATGACATTATATTAACCCTTTTAATGTATTATGCTTTGATAAATTTTTTAGCTGTATATTTAGATCTATTCCTTTCCTCCGCCACCGAAGATTATGCTTTCATTCCTGTTCATTCCTTCGTGCTTGTTTGTAAACAGGATATCGATAAACGTTATGGAAGGATTCGAACAAAACTTGGTGGACAGGTTGGGTGTGAGACAAGGACTAATTGATTAAATTTTGATGAAGATCCGGATACGGATAAGAAATTTTTTTAAAAACCTTTTAAAGTAATTCTTCACCATTGCGAGTTGGGTCCAAAAACGATACATCGATATTTCAAAAAGTTGTGAGCGGGTTATGACAAAACATGGTGGATGAGTTGGGTAGGTGGCAAGACCAAGCTTATTACATTATGGTTCAGGAGCAAATGCAGATCCAGGCGAACTGTGCGATACAAAACGTAAACTGTTCAGCTTGGAGGAAGTATGTGCTCTACCGAGTGCAATTCTAATTTATTTATTTAATACAGCACTATGCATTTCACCCATCACTTTGCTGACTCATTTAATCAAGAGACAGCATGTTGTACTTCACAAACATTCTGCTCCATTAGGTATAATTTGCTTGAGTTCATCTTTTATCTACTTGAATTTAGCTAACATCACCTTCATCAACCATCCTTGCTGCTTTTATGTGGCATGAGCAAAAATCACTTCCACTTTGCTGCGAAGCTCAGTGTTGTTTGCTTTGGTTTGAATCTCCACGAATAAGGCATGAAATTAAACATTTTGAAAACTTCGAATTATTGTCACTCAGCTTTCAACGTCACCGTAATGCATATTATAAAGTTGTTTAAACTTTCTTTACATAAGAAGATGATTTATAATACCGCATATCCCCGGGTGGTACTATGCCACACACATTTACATAGAGAGAATTGGGTTCTTCCCCCCCCCCCCCGAACCCCTTCCCCCAGATATGTTTCCCAGACAGAGACCATTCAGCAACACACAAAATTAGGCTGGATTTATATTTTTATTTTTATAACTCAGTTTTTTTAGTTTTTGAAGCATATATAGATATACAAATTCACTTAAATCGTGAAGATAACTGAACTTATTTTTATTTATTTATTTATCTAGTGGCCTGCAAAAGTTTGGGCACCCCCCCCCCCCTTCCAAAGGTTTCACATTTTGATGCCACCTGAGGTCATTTCATGATGCTTTCCAATCAAACTTAATATATAGAATCTTCACAAACTACTACAAAATGATAAACCTAAAAAATGCAGATAAAATCTGAATAAATTAGATTAACAGAGAAAATCAGATGATTCGCAGTTGCATAAGTATTCAAACCTTTCACCTGATAAACCCTAAATTGCTTCAAGAGCAATTTTTTGTTTGAAAGGTTAAAGAATAAGTGTAATAGGTTTCACCTGTATGTAATCAGTGGTTTGACTTAAAAACTTAAGCTCCCCAATTATCCAAGGAGTTTTAAGGTGCAACTCACTTGGCCAACCAACAAGGCAAACTTGAAGACCAAGGAGCTTTCCAAAGAAGTCAGTCATAAAGTGGTGGAGAAGCAGCGTTCAGGATAGGGTTATAAGAAGATTTTAAAGTCACTTATTATCCCTTTGAGTACGTTGCAATCCATCATTAAGAAGTGGAAGACATATCACATCACCCAGACTCTACCCAGATGAGGTTGCCCATCCAAGCTCAGCAGCCGGGCAAGCAGGAAACTGGTTTGGGATTTCACTGTAAATCCCAGTGATTAGGAAAGATCTGCAAGGCTCAATGTCTGAGATGGGGGTCAGTATTCTTCAATCAACAATATCCCTTCACAAAGCGGGCCTCTATGGACAAGTGGCAAGAAAGAAGCCATCACTGAAAAATACGTATTTAGAAGATCGTATGGAGTTTACCAAAAAGCATCTCAGTGACACTGCAGCTGTGTGGAGAAATGTTTTGTGGTCAGACAAGACAAAAATTGAACTTTTTTGTCTAAATTCAAACCGTTACGTCTGGTGCAAACCTGACAGTGCACATCACCCAGTTAACACCATCCCTACTGTTAAGCATGGTGGTAGTGGCATCATCTTATTGGGCTAATTTTCGTCAGGATAGAAGGGACAATGGACGGTGCATAGTACATGAGAAACCTTGATGAAAACCTGCTTGAATCAGCCATGAATCTGAAACTGGGTAGGAGATTCACTTTTCAGCCGGACAATGATCCGAAGCACAAAGCTAAAGCCACACTGGAGTGGCTGAATAAGAAGAAAATAAATGTTCTTGAGTGGCCAAGTCAAAGTGCTGATTTGAACCCAATTGAACATTTATGGCGAGACTTGAAGATTGCAGTCCATCGACGATCACCATCAAACGTGGCAGAATTTGAGAAATTTTAACGTGAAGAATGGGTAAAGATTTCACCATCTCACTGTGCAAAGCTGGTGGAGACCTACCCAAGAAGACTCATCGTGGTTATTGCTGCAAAAGGTGTTTCCACCAAGTACTGACCAAAGGGGCTGAATGTACTTTTACAACCAGTGAATTTTGATTTGTATCTGTTTTTTGCAGGTATTGTCAATGTGTAACCTTCTCCAACTATAACAGTGTTTAGTTTGATCTCTGCAGTTCGGCATAAAAAAGTTCATTTGGAAAAATTGTTTCTTCGTCATTTGTAATTCTAAATCTGGCATTATTAGTGGGGGGGGGGGGTCAATACTTTTGCAGTGTATGTATTCACCTCTCATTGACTTATCTATCCAGCTATCTATCTACAGCTTGCACAAGAGCCTTGTACATTAAAACTTCAAAGTATTTGATATCTACTTATGCATTAGACGATGTCATATACTTTAAATCCATTCATGACAAGGATATGAATAAACAACATCAAATCCACATATTATGCCACGTTTTACAGCATTGGTTAATTAGGCAATAGCTTCTGCTTTGACTGACTCTCCCTTTTGCATATTGCTTGATTGCTCAAAGCAACTGATTTTCAATACAAAATGCTTCCCCTTGTACATCGATGAACATGACATGTCAGTGCGTTATTATTTAAAGTCGAATTTACTGTGTTATTTTGCATAATATAATAACAAGGATATTCTGTTTTTTTATGCAAAAAATACACTTCAGGTTTGCATTGAAATATTCCCTTCTGGAGAAGGTGCAGGTAACCGCTACCAACAATAAAATTGATTTGTGTGATAGTTTTGTCACATTGCGAGACGCTGATCAATTTGCTTTATAAATGAATGATGTTTGGGATTTAAAAATGTGTGCAACTGAAGCTCGTGCGAGACCTTGCCGAACAATGCCGAAGGGGTTAAAGAGATTGCAGGAGGCGGCTTTGCCTTGGCTGTCTTAATTAGACATCCGGGCTCCTCTGTGCCGCCTGCAATTTAATTTTGGCAGGATTATTGGCCGCTGGAGTTGGGAAGCCTGCGGCATATGCAGCAGCAAAGCACAGCCGTCGCTCTCGTCTTTCTGGCTCTATCTGTCTCATAACTAGTTCCTCTTCCTGTCTCTGCACATCTTCTTCGCCTCCCCTCTCTCACTCTCTGCCTCAGCCTTGGTCACAATCTCACGGTTACATCGGCCTTTTAAATCATTTTGGCACAGATAATATAGGATCAGGGCAAGGCAGTTGGAAAATTTATTTTCTCTTCCCATTTTCACGTTGATCATCTGAAACCTGGAGTAGATTTATATGCCATCGTTTCGCTCGGCCATTTATATGTGGTGTGTACAAAAACCACGTATACTTCGATTATTAGCATCGGCTGGCGCCTGCACATCCTCTGCGATGTATGAGGATCGCACACCACACATGCATGCAGCTCCTTCCCTCTACTCTGCAGCCCACACCCCATTTCCCAACCACCCTCACTTCCCCTCCCCAATCCCAGTTCATTAGGCGCCACAGCTCGCAGTTGTGTTTGTGTGATGCTAGCGCTTAACTGATGTGTCCGAGCCGAGTCGATTGCAGCATCTCTCAACAATCTCGCTCCCACATTTCAATCATTCAGTTTCCATATCTCGGTGTGTTTGTATCTCCCATTGATCTTTGCTTCTTCTTCTCTATCCTTTCATTTGTGTTTCTTTCTTTCCATTTTCTAATGATCTTGTGTAACCAAATATGGACACCAGTGCCTTTCTCAATCAAACCACCTCACTTGGTTACATTGAGGCTGCACACCTGCAAAGGTGGTTCAAAATAATGCGCTCATTCAGGATCCTGCTGAAACTCCGGGTAAACCAGTTGATGCAGTCTTGTACGCAATCAAGGATCGGATCATCCATCGCGATAAGTCAAAGAATGAAATTTTTTTGCCGAAATAATATTCAAATAATAGTGTCATATACCTTTTGT
>NC_140961.1:108346652-108421652 GCF_056783735.1 Eptatretus burgeri | reverse complement strand
CTCTTCTTGTGCAAACTGCTCCAGTTCTCCAGGATTTGAAGGGTGCCTTCTCCAATCTGCTGTTTTCAGATCTCCCAATAGGTGTTCAATGGGATTTAGATCTGGACTCTTTGCTGGCCACTTCAGAACAGTCCAGCATTTTGTCTTCAATCATTCCTGGGTGCTTTTTGAAGGGTCATTGTCTTGCTACAAGACCCATGACCTTCGAGAGAGACTCAGCTTTCTGACACTGGGATGAACATTGTCCTCCAAAATGCCTTGGTAATCTCCTGATTTCATGATGCCATGCACATAATCAAAGCACCCAGTGCCAGTGGCATCACAGCAACCCCAAACATCACTGAATCTCCTCCATGTTTGACTGTTGGGAAGGTGTTCATTGCTTTGAAGGCTTCATTTTGTTTTCTGTAAACATAGAGATGATGTGCTTTACTAAAAATCTCTAATTTTTTCTCATCTGTCCACAGGACATTCTCCCAGAAGGATTTTGGCTCGTTCATGTGTTTTGGTAAAATCCACTCAGGCTTTCGTATGTCTCTCTCTCAGCAGTGGGGTACTCCTTCGTCTGCTACCATAGAACCCCCTTTCATTGAATTGGTGACGGATGGTGCGAGTTGAAGCTGTTGTCCCTTGTGTCTGAAGCTCAGCTTTAATCTGTTTGGTAGTTGATCAAGGTGCTTTTCCACCATTCGAACACTCCTTTGCTGCAATCTCCGATGAAGTTTTCTCTTGTGGCCACATCCAGGGAGGTTGTCTGCAGTGCCATGCGCCTTAAACTTCCTGATAACATTGTGTATGGTGGACACAGGAACATCAAGATCTCTGGAGATGGAGTTGTAGCCTTGAGATTGTCCAAGGTTGGCTACAATCTTGTGTCTGACCTCCTCAGACAATTCTTTGGTTTTCTTTCTTTTCTCCATGCTCATTGTGGTACACACAGTGACACAAAACAGCAGAATGACTCATTTTCTCTCTTCAAACTGGTTGAAGGAGTAGTTTTTGTATTGCAGACACCTGCACCTCCCCACAGGTAAATTCAATTCCAAAGTAAAGGAGAATCACCTGCTTGATATCTAATTCTTTCTACCAACTTCTAAAAGGTGACAATATTGTCTGGGCCATTTTAGAATTTCTGTGTGGAATAAGCTAAGACTTCGTAATTTCTTCAGCTTTTGATGGTTTGTTCCACTGCAAACCAATTAAATACAAATGTGGATACCAAAAGGTTTTTAAATTTCAACAATTTTCTGGAAGAAATGGTGCATTATTTGTAAAAAAGTTCAAGGGTGCCAATATTTTTGGCCATGACTGTATTTATAGATATCGATGAGGAGAAATATAAGTTCAAATCTTAACCCACTTGGCACCACAGATATCACTTTCACAACACAACGATAATGCAGGTGGGACTTCCCTTTTCTTTGTTGCACAGGGTGGGTGCAGTTCACCACAATGGTGTCCGCTTTAGAAACCAGGAGGGAGACGAGAAGCAGTAACGATTCAGGGCCTCCACGAAGCCACGTGGTCCCTTTTATTTTTTCTTCCTTGCACATGAGGATTCTCCTCCAAGCGAGGTCTCCATCCTCCTTTCCACAGAAGCCTCTCTTGGTTCTGTCCGAGTGGACTCTCATGCACGAGCCTCTCTTGCAACCCGTTCTCTCCTGGTGGATTTCCTGGTCTCAATCCAATGTTGGCCAACCTTGGGGAAATGTTGTGCAGGACTCTTATGGTCTCCTCATTCTCCTCCTGGGTGGAATCTTTCTCTCCGGTCCCACCCAGGGGGGTGACTCCAATAATAACAAAAAAAGAGCAATCAGAGATTGCAAACCCTCACCAGGACTTCTTTTGAGTGGTGTATTTTTATGTTTTCAGGTAAATCCAATATGGCTGCCAAACCATGTGCCCTCTGACATCATATGTGTGACTCTTTTGTTCCTCAGAGATAGGCGGTCATACGTGTAAAGTTTTGTCTCGATCTTTTCAGCCATTTCAGTGAAGAAGATTTTTGAAGGATAAAAAACCAAAAACAATATGGCTGCTGAATCACATGACCGATGACATCATCAAAAAAATTGTGGACCATTTTATCCCTAGATGACCCTCAAAACTTTTTCTACTGATCGGATGTAGCATTCTACATATACAATTATGAAATCATAACGAAGGCACGCACCTGTGACGTCATAAAATACCACACTCATTCCCCATGAGGGGTGCTTGCTTTGCGCCACTTGTACACCCGTGGGGAACATTTGTGTGAAGTTTCTCCTTGATTTGTCCAGCCGTTCTGGAGAAGATTTTTTTATAGGTTTTAGGGTAAATCTTATATGGCTGCCAAACGATGTGACCAATGACATCATGTGTGAACCTTTTGTTCCTCATGGACAGGTGGTCATATGCGTAAAATTTCACCTCAATCTGTTCAGCCACTTCAGAGAAGAAGATTTTTGAAGGATTTTTTTTTTATCATTATGGTTATCGAATCACGTGACTAATGATGTCATGAATTGTTTTTCTGTGGACCATTTTATCCCGAGACGACCCTCAAATTTTTTATACTGATCTGATGTGGCATTATACATATGAAATTATAACGTCATAACAAAGGCACCATCATAAGAAAATCACACTCATTCCACATGAGGAGTCCTTGCTATGTGCCAAGTGTCAAATATTTCGTTGGTGCGGTTTTAGAGATACAGAGGTCCAAAGTTTTTCCGTTTTTCAATATCGCTGCCACACCATGTGATCTATGACGTCATAATTATCATTCAAACATTCCACATGAGTAGTTGCACTAATGTTGAAAATTTCGTCACAATCCAACAAGCAGTTTTGGAGAAAAACGCGAAAGTTCTGTGCAGACAAACAAACAAACAAGAAGACGACGTCGTGCAGAGCACAATACTTGCAAAATCCATAAAACAATTTTGACCTCAAAAATACTTGGTGGTTGAATTCAATGACCAAATATGCAACTTCTCTTCAAATTTCAAGTCAATCGGATGAAATTGACAATTTTGAAATTCGGCCTGTGTTGTCCTTTTGGCCCATGTTGACCTCAAAAATAATTGGTGGTTGAATTCTGGTGACCTGATATGCAAATCCTCTTCAAATTTAAAGTCAATGAGAAGAAAACTGAGGATTTCAGAAATACCTCCTTCATTGTTGACCTTGGGTCTATGTTGACATTTTGGTCGATGTTGACCTCAAAAATAATTGACTGGTTGAAATCGATGACCTGAAATTTAAATCGTCTTGAAATTTCTCATCAATCAGATGAAAATTGAGGATTTTAGAAATACCACCTTAGTTGTTGACCTTAGGACTATGTTGATCTTTTGGTCAATGTTGACCTCAAAAATAATTGGATCATTGAATTCAGTGACCTGAAGTATAAATCCTCTTGAAATTTCAAGTCAATAAGATGAAAATTGAGGATTTTAGAAATGTCACCGAAGTTTTTGACCTTTCGACCTTTTGACCTCAAAAACAATAGGCTTCTTCTTTATGACAAACTCTACAACCTGGTGAAGTTTCGGGAAGATCGGTTTATAATTGTGACCTGTAGGTGGCAAACGGACAGATATACAAACAGATAGACAGACAGAATAACAAAATCGACTAACCAATATAATTGAAAAATCTTCGATTTTGCAAGTAACAAACGGACCCAAATGCAATACCCTCTCCGAATCCTTTGGAAAGGGTAATAGTCCATCTTTCCTTATGGGCTCTACTGCCCACTGTGCCACCATGGCTTGCACACACTGGCCAGAGAGATGGTAATTAGCCGAGTTGTACATGTGTGCCTCTGTGATGGGAACTCTCTGCCCAGCACTGCCTACAAGAGGTATTTACACATTCATAATTAATAAATTTGTCCACCCTGTCTATAAATTGCATACGCTGCTTACTTAGCATCACGTGTAACAAACGGCTTACTCCAACAGATCCCTGTTACATGGCAATCAGATGAACCAGCTGACCCTCTACCAGCAGAGGATATCCTTGGGATCACCATTGAGCCATCTTCTGAAGAAGAAGTCAGAGTTACCATCAAAGCTATGAAGAGTGGAAAAGCCCCTGGCATTAATTCCATCCACGCTGAAATGCTCAAAGCTGACATCAGCACGACCACAAGGGTGCTCCACTGACCTTCAAAATGGTTTGGACCAAGGAAGTTATTTCTGTTTACTGGACAAAAGGCCTCATTGTCAAGCTGCCCAATAAAGCCAATCTTGGTAACTGTGACAACTGATGGGGGATAACACTACTTTCAATCCCCAGCAAGGTCTTTTGTGGGATACTCAACAGAATTGACAAGGTTATTGACATCAAGTTGAGACAGGAGCAAGCGGGATTCAGAGCAGGAAGAGGGTGCATCTACCAAATCTTTACATTACGTAATATCACTGAGCAGTGCTTAGAATTGAACACACCTCTTTATAGAAACTTCATTCAAGAAGGCATTTGATAGTGTACATCGAGCAAGTCTGTGGAAGATACTGAGATGTTATGGAATTCCCCAGAAGATGATTACTCTAACAAGCAAATTATATGAACAATGAATGCTGTGTCATTATGAACAACTCCTTATCAGAGTGGTTCCTGGTGGAGTTTGGAGTTTGCCATGGTTGTATTCTATTCCCTATCCTCTTTCCTCTTTCTGATTGCTATTGACTAGATCATGAGGAACACCATATCCAATAGACCTGCAAGGTATCCAATGGACCCTTTCCACCCAACTTGAAGATATGGACTTTGCTGATGATTTCGCTGTTTTGTCATCAATGATTACACATTTACAAGAAAAAAATTACAGGCTAGCTGGCTTCTCGGGAAGGGCAGGTCTCAATATTATCAATACCACCAAGACCAAGGAGATGAATATCAATACCACACCTTCTGGAACCATGACTGGGAAAGGAGACGCCCTACAGACTGTAGGGGAGTTTACATACTGAGGCCATCTTATCAGCAAAGACAATGGAGCCAAGAAAGACATCAAGGCAAGACTCCACAAAGCTTGTAATGCATTCGCTCAACTCCATTTCCAATGGATCTGGAAATTGAAGCAGTAGAGCCCAAAGACAAAGATATGACCTTCAAACAACAATGTCCAGTCTATTCTTCGACATATTTCTGAGTGCTGGCTAGTAATTAAGTCAGGTATGAGCAAGGCAGGGTATTTTCACAATGGATGTCAAAGGGCAGAGAAGCGAGCTCCTTGTGAGCCAATAGCCATCCATTTCTAATGCACAACTGTGTCTGTTGATGTCGTCCAGAATTGGGGTTACTTTTTTTTTAGGATGTTGGTGGCAGGAGTTGCACACTGGCCACCGTAAACCATTCATGCTGCAAAACACTAAAACGCAAAGAAAGCTGAAAACTCACTCCCCGGGAGTACCTCCTGTGCAGCTGCCCTTCAAATGACAGCTCACTGGATGATGGGATGGGCAAAGCCTTTGGGACCCCCAGTCTTTGATGAAAGAAGGAAAAACACGGGGTAACCTTCACCAGTTGGATTGCGCTAGTGTTTGTCACGGTAATGCTGAGGTGTCGTCGACCAAACCACGGTCTCGTTGGGTTAGCCTGAGGTGGTTCCTCTGAGTGGGTGCCTGGAATGTCCTATTCCGAAGAGAGGATGATCACCTTTCACTGTTATCATCTGAGCTCAAGCATTTGAACATCAGTATTGCAACACTTCCTGAGGTTCAGAGACTGGATAGTGGCGAGACCATGGCTGGTGGTTAAACCCACTTCTGGTCTCGTCACTCTGATGGTGACCATGGCCAAGGAGTTGCTGTAGCTGTGTCCAATAAGCTGACTTCAATAATAATTGACATAGCACCGGTCAACGAGTGAATTATGAGATGAAGCATTCGTCACTTCTTGGGTGTCATTTCTCTTGTCTGTTTTTATGGTCCGACTGAGATGAATGATCTCACCGTGAAGGACGCATTCTATGCCACGCTCAAGTCTGTTGTTGATCAGTGCCCCTGGTGTGATACTCTTCTTGTCTTGGGGAATTTAAGTGCATCAACTGGAGCTGATAAGGATAGTTATGAGACATCTGTTGGTCTGGAACTGTGAACCAGAATAGCAATAAGTTTCTTGATTTTGAAAGAAGTCATGGACTTAGGGTGGCTGGTTCATGGTTTCAGCACACAGACTCATCGATGCACTGGGTATTCCAATGCTGGTGATGTGGCAAAGGAGGTTGACCATGTGCTTGTTTATGGTCACTGGAGGATGAAGGAGGTTAATGGTCCTTGATGTTGCCAGTACTCAGTTCCGCAATACCGACTACATCCTTGTTGTACTAACTCTGAAGTTGCAGCTTAAGTCTTAAGTCTGGGAGGAGAGAGGGAGTACCTTCTCAGCCTCGCCTGGATGTTGGCAAGCTCAAGGATGAGAGGGAAGCTGAGGAGATTTCAAACATGCTGAGGGTTATTTTTTTTTTTGGGGGGGGGGTCTAGGTGCTTTGGGGAATCCTGAAGAGTTGTGGAGTGCCTTCAAGGCCACCATCCTTGATGTTGCCGGTGGATTTCTTGGAACTCACTTTTGGGCGAAGAAGAATTTTGTCTTCAGCGAAACTGGATACCATTGGCCAGAATTGCAGGGCCAGGCTTAATCGCAAAGCTGAGTTATTCAGGGAGGTGAGGCATAAAACTGCACAAGCACTGAGGGTGAACAAGGAGGCCTATGTGCGAGGAATCTGTGAGGTGGTAGGCATCACTTGTGGTCAAGAGATTCTCGTTTTGCTTACAGGGGAATTCCTGCATTGCGTTCATCCAAGCCCATTCCTCGGTGTACTGCAGTTAGGACAGAGGGTGGTGGGCTCATGACAGAGTAGTCCGAAGTGAAGGCCAGCTCGGCTGGTTACTTTGAGCGGCTCTACCAGGCTGATCCACCAGCTGTCGAGTTGGACGTCAGGGGTGTTACAATCCCGAATCCTGACCCTCCAATGAACTGTGATCCATCTTCGTTTGTGGAAACACAGGCTGTGGTGGACTGGTTGAAACGGGGTGTTATCTGTTAGGAAGTTGATGCAACAGGGTGTTATAAAAATCTTGATGGGATGAAATAAGAGCATGAACAAGTTTCTCATTTGCCGAATGGGTTAGATATTTACGAATTTATTTACGAAAGTTTGCAATTGGTGTTTTAGCATATTTTTGCATATTGGGTCACTGAAGCCTATTGTTTGAGGTCAAAAAGTTGAAGGTCAAGGTTGCATTAAATCAATAATTTTCATCCGATGAACTTGAATTTTGAGCAGGGTTTGCATATTGGGTCAGAGAATTGGTTCTCCAAAATCAGAACGATTGATTTTCCGTTTGGACATGTCAACGGTTTCCATGACAACAATTCCACCCCATTATAATCAAATGAGACTTTTTGTGATTTTATTTTTGCCATATCTCAAAATGTTTTGAAGATATCCATTCTGTCTCTGCTGTAAACTGTCACCCTGGTGTTTCACCGGCAGGGTGATTCATCAATACGTGTGATGTCCCTTGGATGGACGTTGAGCTGGGTATCCCATCTGCTTGCATTATTTGTTTAGTTGGTGGATTTTACATTAATTAGTGGTGGCTTTCTTGAAAAGTTGGCAAAGAAGATCGGTGGTTCAAAGTGAGAGGTCGGTGGTTCAAACCCTGGCCAAGTCAAAACAAAGACTTGAAAAATTAGATTTAGTAGACAATATTAAAAAGCCAGTGCCAAAAAAGCCAGCACATGCAAAGGAGAAGTAGAAAAAGCAGGAAAAGCCTAAGCAAATAGACGAGAAGAAAATGAAAGAGGAGAAAAGGATGGATAAGGGAGTCAAGGGTGGATGAAGAGTGTGAAGATTAAGAGGGGCTAATGATGAGCAAGATGCAGGCAAGGGTTATTTTGCTGCTGATGCTACTGCTGCTGGTAATGGTCACGAAAAATCCCAATGACGGGTTTTTGCTTCTGTTTTCATCTTGTCCACTCTGTGCATTCTCCCCTTCCCCTCATTATTCCACACATCCCTTATTCATCCTCACCCTCTATTTTGTCCATCAACCCTGATGTTGGTGTCCCCCTCTCGTTCTGCTGTTCCTTTTGTTCTGTTACATTATTATCCTTCAAGTGTTCTAGCTTTTCTATGAGCCTTGACTTTTTATACAAAAAAATTAACTAATGGGCTGGCAAAGCCAAGTGAGCATTCAGCTCTTGTGCATTTTTACAATTTTATCCCTTCTCCTGTACAGTTGTTTTTTTCACAGTTGGAAAGAAAATTGGATTTTACTCTTACTTTGCTTTCATAAATGTTGGGAAAAATATTTGGTGGTTTGTGGAGCAATCTGCATTACTTGCAAAAATTTCGTTTGGCCTGAGACACATGATAATAAAGAGAAGAAATAAGCTGTCCAAAGGTGTTGGACTTTGAAAGAAATACGTTTTGAAGTAATCGTTGAAACTTTTAGTGTTTGATGTAGTGAAGATTCCATGTGTCATTGCAACATTGTCTCGCATAGACCAGTCATCATCGTGCTTGCATTCAATCCTCAATGACTTGGCTATTTTCCATTCAAACTATGATCTTTTTATAAGGTTCAAAGCTGAAGAGTGCTTTTTGAGTGGAAAACTGTGATACAAAAATTATTTAGTGCATCACTTCAAGTATTAATAAAACTTCTTCTTCTTCTTTCGGCTGCTCCCGTTAGGGGTCGCCACAGCGGATCATCCGTATGATCTGCATCGTGATTTGGCACATGTTTTACGCCGGATGCCCTTCCTGACGCAACCCTGGTCGCCTCTTACGACACAGGGATAGCAAGTATTAAAGGCCCAGTCACACCTTGACGTTTTAGCCAGCAATGGCAACGTATTAAAATGTATGTAAAACGCTGGCTTACGTTGAACTTTTGATGTTTTTTTTTAAAGATTCGGACGTATTCATAACGAGTTGTTCTTATGCATAACATATTAGTAACGGACACAGAACGTTTCGTTGTGTTATCGATAACTTATACCAACGAATGCTGAACCTGTTGTTCGCCTTCACAACCTATGCCCAACGATAGTCTAACTTATGCATAGCGTGCTGCACGTATCGGCGACGATCACGTGGCGTAGCCTATTAAAAGGCTGACGCACAACGATTCAAATCATAACCGCTGCAGAAATGGAAGTGTCAACATCGCAGTCACATCTTGGCGATCTTGCCAGCGTATGCCGACCTCTGAAAAATGCGTCTAAAACGCTGGCGCACGTCGAATACGGTATGGGTAAGTTTGGTATACGTGAATAGAACGCTAAAGTACGCGATCATATGTCGTAGTAAGTGGAGTATGTCTTGTAATTTTGAACATGTTGAAAATTTTACGACGTACTTGCCGTATGACACACGCTCCGCATGCGATGGGAATAAGTTGTACGCACGATATGCGATCGGTGACACACATCGACACACGTTACTTGTAAGGTGCTCATAAGTCGAAACACGTCAAGGTAATGGTTAGCGTCAGTGTTCCAGACTCCCGGGTTTTTTTTTCTTTGGTATGACGGTGTTCAGTGTACAGTGCGGTTATGATTTAAATCGTTGAGCGGCAGCCTATTAATTATATTATATTATAACCGCACTAGAAATCGAAGTGCAAAAATCATCATCATACCGAAGGAAGGAAGAACCCCCCCCCAAAAAAAAAACCAGGGAGCCTGGAACACTGACGCTAACCATTACCTTGATGTGTTTCGACTTATGAGCACCTTACAAGTAACGTGTGTCGATGTGTGTCACCGATCGCGTAACGTGAGTACAACACGTTCCTCGTAGGTTAGAAGTAAGTTTCGGGTACGCTAAACATTACCTCGACGTGTTTCGACTTATGAGTAACTTACAAGTAACGTGTGTCAACGATCTCGTGACGTGCCTACAACTTATGGCCAGCGTTATGCGGAACGTGTGAGTCATACGCTGGCATAAGTCTCAAAATTTCAAGCATGGAAAATTTGAGAAGCGAAAAGTACAACGTTTAAAGGCAGCGTACAATGACGTATGGCAGTGTTTTTCAGCGTGCTCTCAATGTTATCAAAACTTACCCATAACGTATTCGACGTGTACCAGCATTTCAGACAAATTTTCCAAAAAATCGGCATAAGCTGGGTAATACGTCAAGGTGTGACTGGGCCTTAATAAAACTGTCTTTGTTAAAGTCTCTGTCTCTCTGTAGCTGTCTCTTTCTCTCTGTCTCTCTGTATCTGTCTCTATCTCTCTGTCTCTCTGTATCTGTCTCTATCTCTGTCTCTGTCTCTCTCTGTCTCTCTCTGTCTCTGTCTGTCTCTCTCTTTCTCTTTCTCTCTGTCTCTTTCTCTTTCTCTCTGTCTCTTTCTCTTTTTATCTCTCTCTCTCTCTCTCTCTCTCTCTCTCTCTCTCTCTCTCTCTCTCTCTCTCTCTCTCTCTCTCTCTCTCTCTCTCTCTCTCTCTCTCTCTGTGTGTGTGTGTGTGTGTGTGTGTGTGTGTGCGTGTTGTACATTACGCATGACCCATTATTTCATCACACTCTCTCCCATCCTTGCTCAACCCCCTGCCAATACAGTGCAGTAACCTCCTCCCACATTCATTCATTCATTCATTCATTCATTCTTTCATTCTCCTCTCTCTCTCTCTCTCTCTCTCTCTCTCTCTCTCTCTCTCTCTCTCTCTCTCTCTCTCTCTCTCTCTCTGTATATGTCTCTGTCTCTGTGTCTCTCCCTCTCTTTGTCTAGCTCTCTGTCTGTCTCTCTCTCTCTCTCTCTCTCTCTCTCTCTCTCTCTCTCTCTCTCTCTCTCTCTCTCTCTCTCTCTCTCTCTCTCTCTCTCTCTCTCTCTCTCTCTCTTTCATTGCTGTTACTCTTGAATAATGTGGTGTGTTGGTGGCTGTGTGTGAGTTGGTACTTAATGCTCACTATGGTAGTCCCTCTGGGGTGAGTCCTTGAAATTTTTTTTTGTCATTACGCAGCTGTGGTCAAATCACCCGGCCATCACTCCTTGCCGAATGAACAAGTCCGAGATCGGCCGTGTGGTACTAGACCTGAGTAGGGTAAGAATACTGGTTCTGGCTCACTTTTCCCCATGTAAATGAATGGGGGATTTTCAGCGATTCCCTTTTTTTTTCCCTAAAAATAAACCCCCTTTTTATTCCAAGGTATATTTATTTGTCTCCCCTTTTAACCTGGAGGTTGAACCTCATTGAATTGAACACCTGGGGGTTGAACAGCTCACTCATTGAACCTATAAAGATTTGTTCATTCTCAAATTCCTTCAATAGTTTAATTTTCTTTGCACAATAATCCCCATCTAAGATATTGACAAACAAAACATTTGAATCTTTATATTTTTTAAGATACCCCTTTTGTGCCATTACGAAATGATAAACTTCTCTTAATGCTCTTGTTTGACCACCTCCTGAGCCACAGGTTATTTTTTTGTTAAGCCCCGCCCACTTTTCTTTAAGCCCCGCCCACTTTTGTAAGCCCCGCCCACTTTGCACAAGGTATTCAATAAGCCCCGCCCACTTTTCTTTAAGCCCCGCCCACTTTTGCTAAGCTCCACCCACTTTCCGTGAGGTATTTTTTCTAAGCCACGCCCACTTTTTCTAAGCCCCGCCCACTTTGCTAAGCTCCGCCCACTTTTCATGAGGTATTTTTTCTAAGCCACGCCCACTTTTCCTAAGCCCCGCCTACTTTTGCTAAGCCCCGCCCACTCTTACATCATTTCCAGTTCATCTCTGACTCACAAAGAAATCACTAGAAAATTACAGGATGTTATGGTTTTGAAAAATTTCCCAATGAAGGCTTGCCTCGGCTTGCCCAGGGAATTTCCAAAGGAAACCACACCCACCAGTCTTTCCCTATAAAAGCTTCAAGCCCAGGCTCCATTTTAAACATTTGTTTTTGCTGGCAATGGTGTGCTGTGTGCTTACCTGGAACTCTCTGTCTTGTATGGAACTAAACCTTCAAGTTGATGAACTGGATTCAAACCTCTTATCTGTTGAGGTAAGATTTTTATTTTCCTATTTTCAAACTTTGATTGAAGCATACTCATTTAATAATTAAATAACTTAATTAATACATTATTATCTTCTCTCACAGGAAATTGTATCTGAAATACAAAATGAAAATACTGCTTTTGCTACAACTTGGGGGGAAATTGTTGGCTTGGTTGAAGACCTTATGAGCGACCAAGACCTTGAGTGGGATGACTTTGGGGTTCCTTGGAACTCTCTGACTTGTATCGAACTAAACCTTCAAGTTGATGAACTGGATTCAAACCTCTTATCTGTTGAGGTAAGATTTTTATTTTCCTATTTTCAAACTTTGATTGAAGCATACTCATTTAATAATTAAATAACTTAATTAATACATTATTATTTTCTCTCACAGGAAATTGTATCTGAAATACAAAATGAAAATACTGCTTTTGCTACAACTTGGAGGGAAATTGTTGACTTGGTTGAAGACCTTGTGAGCGACCAAGACCTACAGAACGAGCAAGACCTTGAGTGGGATGACTTTGGGGTTCCTTGGAACTCTCTGTCTTGTATGGAACTAAACCTTCAAGTTGATGAACTGGATTCAAACCTCTTATCTGTTGAGGTAAGATTTTTATTTTCCTATTTTCAAACTTTGATTGAAGCATACTCATTTAATAATTAAATAACTTAATTAATACATTATTATTTTCTCTCACAGGAAATTGTGTCTGAAATACGAAATGAAAATACTGCTTTTGCTACAACTTGGGGCGAAATTGTTGGCTTGGTTGAAGACCTTATGAGCGACCAAGACCCACAGAACGAGTTCGTCCTTGATGACCCAACCAAAGAGTTATACCTTGGAGACCAGCAAAATCCTGAAAAAGAGTTTTACAGCAATAGTACTCATTGTGAGTTATCAAGACAATACCCACTGAACAAGTTATACGTTGATGAGCCAGAACACAAGTTTTACCTTGGAGACTCACAAATTTTGAAAAAATCAGTAAATGAGTTCTGCCTTGATGGTTTAAATAACTACCTTGGAGACTTGGAAAGTTGGGTTTATTTTGAAGACTTGAAATGCTACCACTCTTTGGGATTTAAACCTATCAAGAAAGTTCTTACGCCCTCTTTCTATGTCATCAAACCTGAAAGCCTTAAAAGACAGAATTGGAAGAAGAGAAAAAAAAAAAACCGTAAAATATATATATATATAGGTGGAAATCTCATTTTGAAAAAGACATTGTGTTGGGTGAGGATTGAGTTGGGGTTGAGATTTTGAATGTGAGGGTTGGGGTTGAGATTTTGAATGTGAGGGTTGGGACACACATACACACACATACACATCAACAAACAAAAGTTAAGCCTTGACTATTCAGTTGAGGATTCTGTGTTTGGGGTTCACAGATCTAAGAACGTCCACCCCTTGACACACATTATATACTGTTATACACCTCGGACTTGGCCCTCGAGTGTCCACAAAGGTGTATTATCTGCTTAGTTTTGTCTTTTGTAATTCCTGTGAATAAAATGAACCTAAAATCTCTTCCCCTTCCAAATCATATATTTTATAAGTCCAAGGAACCGTATCTATTACATCAACAATTTTAAAAAGTTCTTTCGTCCATCGTTCAGTAAAACCCTTTTGAAAATGAGATTTCCACCTATATATTCTTACGATATCACCAACTTTGAACTTAGGTTTTCTGACATTAATCTCTTTTTCATATTTTAATTTTGTAAATGTTTCTGATGGTTTCATATTTGTTGACGTGTGAATCGTGTCATTATACTTATCCACAATATCCTGAATAAAAGATGACCATTGTTGTGAACCGAGTTGTGTGAATTTTTTATATAGTCTCTCTTTAAGGTACGATTAAAACGTTCAACAACAACTGCCTTCCCTTCATTAAAGGTACTGTATAATGTAATACTGTTATTTTTTAGAAAATTCATAAATGTCTTGTTATAAAACTCTCTACCCTCATCAGTCCACATTTTTTAGGTTTTCTCTTACTTTTATTAAATATCTGTTGAAAAGCTAACATAAGAGTATTACCTGTTTTGTTTTTAAAGGAGACAACCCACGCATATCTACTCCTCAAATCAATAACGGTTAAAGCATACTTGTACCCCTTATCATTATTGAGTTCAATCAAATCAGCAGACCAGATATAATCAACTTCCTTGGAATAAACTTTCCTTCTCTGAAACTTTGTGAATATTGGTTTATGTAATTCATCAGCTAATTGCTCTTCAGTCTTAATGGCATCATTAGAGCCTATAAGTTTTTTGAATTTCCAAGTCCAAGTTTCAATTTAGCACTAATCATCTTCTTCACGATAAACCTATCAACTTTTTCTCTCAAGGTTGGATTTTGTATCAGAGACAAATTATACAACATTTCTCTATCGGCTTCATGCTTTTCTTCCAACGTTGTGGTATTCCCATAATCAATATCGTGTCTCATGCACACTTCATCGACTCTATTGATTGGTTTACTCCAGGATTTAGGATTGTCTGCCTCATCTAATCTTTTATCCAAGTTTGTGCCTGGACCACAGAAAGAATACCCTGGAAGATGTAATTCCCCTGGTATTCCAGTAGTTGTAAATTTACTTCCTGATAAAAACTTTTGTATATCTCCTCCGAGTTTGTGTTTGGAGATAAATTGATTTTTTTTGAACCACACACCGAACATATACCTTTTTGTATAACCCTGTTATTTTTACTTTTAATATATGAAATATTTTTAGTATTAGTTTTCTTTTTACATTTGAGACAATAACTCATTTATTTATGAGAAAAATTCCTGCAGAGTGCAAAAACCTTTTTAGTTTCCAACATGCACATTTGAATCTTAATTTTTAAAACATAAAGAATCCTTAGAAATGCCTTCACTCTCTCCTCCATTTATTTAAGAAAAAAAAAATGAAAAACTTGAATTAAAATCCATATCTTGTCGATGCAAATAGTCTTGTCGAAAGTATTGTAAATAGACTTGTCAATTCTTTGTTTTCCTCCTCGGTGGGTTGAGTTATTTTTTGTAATACCACCAATCTTTTTTGAATCTCACTGGTTTCCATATTTTGATATTTATTCATTCTCTCTCTTTCCTCCCTCTCTCTCTTCTCCTTTTCCTCCTTCTCTTTCTTCTCCCTCTCTCTCTTCTCTCTTTCCTCCCTCTCTCTATTCTCTCTTTCCTCCTTCTCTCTCTTCTCCTTTTCCTCCTTCTCTTTCTTCTCCCTCTCCTCCTTCTCCTTTTCCTCCTCTTCCCTCTCTTCTTCAACTCCTTCCTCATCCCTTACTATCCTTGAATCGTTTACACCCCATAGAATATTATACATATATTCATCAGGATTTCTTGTTATTCCTGTATCCAAAATAATTTTTTTACAACAGGAAACCAATAAAATTTCTTTTGAATTTCTAAAAGAGCCTTACCTTTTCTTAACTTTATAATTTTTTCATTATTTAACATTCTAATTAAATCTAAAGTTGTCGGTTTATCAACATCAGCATAATGCCAATCTTTTATTGAAAATACCTCATTCTTGTGTTGTAGAACATATTTATTAAAATACCGAATACCCTTTTCTTGAAGGTATGCTTGGACACAGAAATGATAATTTTCTTGAAGCCTTCTTGCTGTCATTTATATATTAGAAATATATGTTAGAACAATATTATGTACCGAAACACCTCCCCATCTTCCCATAGTTAAATCATTTTGTATTTCCTTACTTATTATATATAATCCTGTTTTTTCTGTTTTCATGAGATAAACAAGGGCAAAACCATTATTATATTTACCCTTATTAAATTCTTTTATTTGTTGTTTACTAATCGTGGCTCCACAAAACTCATTCTCGATACCAAGTGCATAATATTCTTCCTTACGAGACTGATTTAATTGTTCCAGGTCTTCGAGGTCAATTTTAAATGACCAATTATACCCTGAATCATTCATATCATACTCGCATTGTTCCACTCTCATGCAAACGATATCACTCTTCTTTATAAAAAAATATTTTAATTCGAACTGTGAATTCTGTATGACCTGGAGATAATATCAACACTTCTGTATCTTTGGAATACACAGCCGTTTTATTTAAGGATATATATTGTGATAAATCGCTTAATCTCACCAAGTCATTTGCGTCAGTCGGGCTTGGATAATTTTTTAATTTAAAAGCATTTTTCATGTTAATATTTTTGGTTATATTATATTTATGTCGTTCAGCCTGTGTCTTTGTGTAATAATTTGATAAATCAATATCCAGTTCTTGAGATACACCAAAGATAGAACCATCTTTACCAACATAAGTCATTTATATTAGATTAAAAATAATATCATAAAATTTTTTTATTTTTGTTGAGTTGAAATAACACATATAGACATAATTGACCACAACACTTGGAATTTAATTCTTGGACTTGAAATGTTTGATAAACACCATTCTGTAAGAATTTTATAACTTCAACAGGTGGTGGAAGACCAAAACTATCAAAATAATATTTGTCTTGACTATTAAAAATACAAACCCAATGAGAACCGTTCCCATTATTATCTTCTAAGTTCATAATAATATTCTTTGTATGTTTCGGCACATTTGTTAATTCATCTCTCATACAAATAACCACATTATGAATTTTTAATTTCTTACAATATTTGTCAAGTTGTAAATTTGATGTTGTATTCTTTCCAAATTCTTTCAACCACTCATCAATGCTCATTTATTTATTAGAAAGATATAATCCATTGCCTCTTTTCGTTAATTTTACACCTGCTTGTGCTATAGAAGAAAGCATATCTCCAACTAACAATCTCGCTTTATCAGGCAGACCTTCAAGTTTTTCAGCAAAATCTACAATTACACCACTTCCACTAATTTGTTTCTCCAACTCTTTGTTATGTCTTTCCAATTCTTTTTGAGCCTGGAGTTGAGCCTTCCTTTTGTTGACAGTTTTCACCGCTGTTGAAATACCACCCGTCAATGCTCCAACCGCACTTAAACCAGCAAATAAAGGAATTAGAAATGGGAGAAATCCTCCACTCGTCTCTCTTATTGAATATTTTTTCAACATTGGTTTTGTCATTTTAATTTTAAGTGAGCCAGTGTCATTCAAGATTTTAACCTGTTCTCTTGTGAGCAAAACATCAATTCTTACTGCTCCTTTTCTCTGAATTGTATTAACGTTAATCGTACAAGGCTTTTGATTTTGAACACAAGATGATAGTTTATGAAGATTGATTTGATTAACATATACCCCAGTTGGTACTTTGCCACTCATTTATTTAACAAAAAATTATGTGAGACTAATCATCACACCATTATCTGTATTAATCTGCAATTCTGTTTCTTCCAAAAGCAAACAATATGTATCAACTTCTTCACTCTCTCCTCTTTCAATGTATAGGGAAGTATCCACTCGATTAGACTTTATAGTTTCCTTTTGAGCGCTCAGGTCAAACGCATAGATTGTATACAAACTTTTAAATGCTGTCATATCCAAAATAGGTTCTTTATTTCCATTACTTTCACACACCTTTTGGTAAGACTTGTATGCTTCAGCAAAATCATTTTTTTCCCAATTAATTTCCAATCTATCTCGTGGATAAAATGTTCCATCTAGAGAAACGCGAAGTTGTTTCACCTTAGCATTATCACTCAATGCATTATTCTTATCAGTCGCAGTATCACCATCTGGCTTTTTAAAAATCATCCACAGATATCGTGGCTTTCCTTCCAGAACACCCAAATTCCACGTGTAAGTAGTTTGGTTGAGTTTAACGTGTTGACATCTTCTTTTGAGGTATGATACACTGAGTGGTTTCTTTGAGTTAAGTCTTCGATTCAACATCTCTTCTGTTTTAAGATTAGGAGTATATTCCCTGATATACCAACTCATCTCCTCAATTACAAATTTATTCTGTTCACCAAAAGCACTACCAACACCAAAAAGCAATCTATTTTCATTATCATTCCTTTGTAGTTGAAATCTAATTTTAAGACCATACAGAACTTTATCATAATCACAAAATCCAAATATACCTTTAAGAGGAACTGCCACAGTAAAACTATTTTCTGCTTTTGTATCATCATTATACATTCCTTTCCTTTGAATATATCCAGGGTCTGTGTTTGTTCCCGTTGACATATCAGGAATAAAACCTTCGACAGACCCCTTTCCCATTCTATCACTGAATGTATAGAGTGTAAATTTCATCATTTCAGATACAGCAGAGACATAATCAACTGCTTCAACTTCTTGTGTTCCAATATACAATCGCACACTATCAAACATTTTCCAGAAGAAATCATTTACAAGTGTAGCGTTTGTGTTATCCCAGCCTTAGTGAATTTAAATTTACACAACAAGAAACTTTCGGAGAGATTCAAATAGGTTTGTTGATTATTTATTTCAAAACTTTTTGTACCATTTGTATTCCAGTCTGTTCCAGTTATTGCATTTACCTTGAAGTAATCTTCTTTTTTAGTGGAGTTTGAGATAATAATAGTATCATCCAAATCATAGATACTATCAATTGCTTCCATACTTGTATTTATTTAGGAAAAAAGATGTTAAAACTTTTGAAGCCCTGATCCAAGTATTTGAATTATTTTCTGTCGTTCTTGGGGGGACAACTGAGTTTTACCTTTCTTAATTTCTTTTATTGCTTGTAATTTATGAGATTCCTTCTGAGCATCTTTTATACTCTTTACAGCACCTGCTACATTTCCCACAGCAGAAGCAGTTGAACCAATTAGGTCTTTATGTTTAAGAATAGTTGAACCAATACCCATGAGAGTATCAATTATCCCATCTCCTCTAAATTGATGTCCGACACCCCTTTGTCTCTTAGGTTTATAGTATCCTCTTCCAAGATACATACCTTCACCCTTGTAGTACGGGGAAAGGAACATCCCATCCCCTGTAATTATTTTATATTTTCCCAACTCGTGTTTCCTCACAATAACCATCGTATTTATTTATTGGAAAACTTCACGTAGGTGAATTCTGATGGATATAACTTCTCCATTAAAAGAAATCACACGATTATCTTGGTCGGTTATCCTAAAATTTACTCTGTGTATGGTTTTTCCTGACACAGGTAGATAAACCAAATTTTTAGGTTCCATATTGAATTTATAACCAATTGGGGTTGAGTATGCGCTGAATGAAAATATTGTATTTGTTTTTTTTCCATCATTATAAGCACCATAAATCAAATCACAGTGAATTAACACCGAATTTATTCCTGAGGATATTTGAATGACATTATCACTGTAAAACGTCCCATTAGTTTCAATCTTTTTTGAGGAGAAACCCAATAACTCTCTAAATGAATTATCAATTGTGAAATCAACCTTGTAGTTATTTTTAACTTTAATCGTTGATTTTGAAGTATGTTTTTGAATGTTTATAACAATATTTTTTGGTTCATCACCCTGTTCTTTCATAAGACGAGCAATTTCGGAAGATATTTGAGAAATCTCGTATGCTCCGGGTGAGACTGTTATCGTTTTGTATCCACTTCCCGGATTATAAGTAAACTTGTCATTTTTCTCGGTTATATTAAATAAGGTATTATAAGTTTCCATGGACAATAAAGATGCCTCATATTCTTTTGTTGTGTCAAGTTGTAGTGGGTATGGGAATGAAGATGTGTGGTCGCTTGTTGTGAAATTAAAACTCAGGATTGTGTTTCTCATCTTATTTAATATGAGATAAAATGTCTTTATATTGAGATTTATTAATTATTTTCATGTTCATCAACTGGTCTAAAATGGCTGATGCTTCATTAAAACAATTGTTATTTCCAGCCTTCTTACTGCCTAACAACAACAACAGTCTATTAACTAATTGCGATGGGTCATTTGAAAGAAAACTAACACCTGAACCAAGGATACTTAAAGCCTGAATAATGTGTTTCTCCTTCTCATTCTTCCTACTTTTACCAGAAAGAATAACCTTATAATTTAGAGTGTTCAGCAAATCAATATATACTCTATCATCATTATTTTCCATATCCAATGGTTTATCAATATACTTTGATTCATCCCTCACAGTTGAACCTTGTCTTCCATCTTTTGTGAGAAGAAACATTAATCTCGGAGTTAGTTTAACAGGGGGTTGAGCAGAACTTAAGAACCTTAATTCATCATTAAATATCAATACCTTTTCTTGAACAAGATGAAATATTGCTGGTTGTTCTGTTGGAATGAGTCCTGCTTTGGTTTTTGAATCCGCTGAATATTCATTGTTTTGAACAGCATTCACAATATAATCAGGGGTTGATTAATCTCTTCCAGTTGTTGAAATAAACCTTCATCATATTCTAATTCTCCAATATGCTCTAATTCTTCCTCCGTCATTTGACTGAAATCTTTTAACATTTGGAGCTTTCTGGGAGTATATTCTACTGTGGGAACTGTGGAAACATCTTTCATTTTTTCTTGGGAAGTTTTTAAAAGTGGTTTAAAAAATTTCTCTTGTTTTCTTTCAAATACTTCTTCGCCCGTTAGTTTCTGTCTGCGTTTCTTCTTTATGTCTTCCTGCTGTTTTACAACTTTTGAAACCAACTCTTGATGTTCCTTAAATCTTCTTGCTCTTTCTTTTGTATCCATTTATTTATTGTAAAATATCATTTAATGAATTGTAAAGATTAACAGGGAAATTTTCCTTTTCTTCATCATTCAAGTAGATGTGTTCAAATAAATCCTTTTCTTTAAATATTTCATCAAATTCTTTATTAACATTAATGCGAGTTGTAATTTCTTCTTCACTAATCCTTGCATCTCTGCTTTTCATACGTTTGCGTTGAGTTTCTTCATCAACATCAAAACCGAATGATAAAATCTTCACCCCGCTCAGATATTTAATAATTTGTCTCATTCCTTCTGGATTAGTTTCTAATATCCCAACACCACCAGATTTTAGTTTCCTTAACTCACTCTTACAATGTGAATATTTTGTTGTACCAAGAGAAACCTCCTCAAATATTTGTCCTTCATTCCTCAATCGCATATGTTCCTCCACTGAAATATAGTGATAATCTTCACCTTTTACTTCTCCAGGTCTTATTGCTCTAGTTGTTGTTGATACAATGCGTATCACGGGGTGTTTTTAAGTAAATTTACAATATTCTCATTTGTACTACACAAGAACCTTGATTTATGAAAGTTTTTTCCAGAAGCAGATTTACCCACAAGATTTATAATAATAGTTGTCATTTATATATGTAATTGTTTATAAAACAAAAAATATATCCCTTAATATCTCATCTTGTTTCACAACAATATATTTATATTTTTCAGTCGTGTGCTTCATGTAATCCTCAAATTTCTTTTTACTACATAATGTAGAACAATTATCTCTCCAAAAATTATTGATATCTATTGAATTTAACTTGAATAAAATAAAAGTATTAGCATTGTTTCTGATGGAACGACGAGGAAGTTGAAAGTACGATTGACTAAGATAAATACAATTACAAGAAGAATGTCTCCCTCTTGTGTAGTAGCTGTCCATTACCGTTTGGTTTCTCTCATTAACACAATCATCAAAGATAACGAGGTTCTTTTTTGATTTATCCAAATCTTGGGGAGACGGTATATCATCCGTATTATCACTAAGAATACAAGTTATAGGATTTGATTTCTTTTTACATCTCTGTGTGTCACAAAATAGTTGAATTATATCTTCAATGTTATAATCATTTAGGTTTTTTTGACATTTAAATAAACCGATTATATCTTCTTTTTGAAGACCAGCATTAAAACCTTGTGAGAGTAGTTGATACTCTGGTTGAAAACTCGACTTTGTGAAAATTATTAAATTATCATAATCTAAAAAGTTGGGAGTGAGGAGCATTTTTAAAAGTAAGCAGGTTTTTCCACATCCACTTGAACCAACTATGAGACATCTTAATGAATTTGGGAGATTTTTATGGTTGTTAAATTTTATCTTATTTTCCCAAATAGGTAAAAAATCATTCATTTATATATTTAGAAAACAAGTTATTTAATTTATTATGGGCTTTTTTCGAAACTCTATATTTTATCCTAAGTTCAGGTTTAATTTCAAGATAATCCATTATTTTATTTATACAATATCTTGTGTTGATATTTCCCTGAAAATTCCATCCATGAATAATATATAACAACAATCCTTTGAACATTTCTCTTATACGTTCAGTTTCTTCCCTTGTAAGGAAAGGTGTGTTATCACCCTCATACTTTACATTCATTTCTCTAATCAATCTTGTAAAGTAATTCATTTTTGGTGTAAATGTAAAAGAATTATTTTCCTTTTTATATTTTTTATTATCATTAATTAGAAGATAATCACAGAATATACATTGTTTATAAGCTTTTGACTCTGTGTTTAATCCCCCTCTTTCACACGCAGGACAATTCTCAAATTTGTCATATGAAGAATCAGGAAAGTCCAGCATATTTATAAAGTAAAACTTTACTTAAACTGAAATTCATCTATACTTTCAGTTGTATATTACCATCGATATCGATATACTTTTTTTCATTATCAGATTCAACGACAACATTTTTTATATTCAAGGTAATTTTAAAATTATCGTTAACTACTATTGAACGAAATGTCATTTCACCTGATATATTAACATCCTTTATTTCATCAGGATTTACATCTTTCGGGTTGTTGAAAAAAATACAAATTTCTCCTTGCATATTACAGATGGTCTTATCTTTTCTTTCTAAAGCTTCATCCATAAGGTTTTTGTTCTTTGATACTTTTTCTTGTTTCATTGCTTTTTCTAGTTTTGAATATATTACTAGAAGGAGAGGAGAAACTTTTGTTAGCGATACTTTAATTGATGTTCTACCAGGTATACTAAAAGCCCTTCCACTGAAGGAAATTGAAGAACTCATATTATTTACCATAATAGTTTTTATCCAATAGTTGTTATATTTATCTTTGTTCAATTTTACATCCTTGACATACTTCTCAGTATCTTTAACAGATGAAGAGATTGATTGAAACTTGTCTTTTGTGTCTTGAAACATTGTATTTATTAAGTGAAAAAGTTGGAGGATAAAATGTTTTTAAGCACAGATTCACCTATAAATTAAACGAAATTTTCATCAAGAAAATTTTAGTTTAAGCAAAGTTTTATTCTATAAATATGGTGAATACAACGTACTGCGATGTTTGTAATCACGAATATAAACATTATAGAAAACACCTCCGAACCAACAAACACACATTTAATCTATTTCATCAAATATCTCCTCTTGAGTTGGAAAGAAAACATTGTGATATCTGTTCAAAGGATGTTTTGAAGAGTAGTTATAATAAACATCTTCAATCACAAAAACACAAGAAAAATGAGTTTAAAGTAAAGGGAGACTATTATATTGAAAACACTGATGGGGCATTTAAAGGGCATATAAAAATAAGGATTTTTCAATTTGGAGAACCGGGTCCATCATCAATAGCTGAATCAATTGAAATAGTGAAACCCGATGTTGAAAAATTTATTAAAAAGACATTAAAAGAAATGAAAACTTTAAAGTTTTATATGGGAGTGAAAATGAATATGAAAAGACAAGATGAAGAACATACTCCTTATATGAGAACAGGTCTTCATTTTATAACATCATTTCAAGATTTTTTGAATAGTGGGGTTTATGAAGAACTATCAAGACAAGAGGAGGATGTTGATAATACAGTGGTAGGAAGTGGATTCAATATTAAAAAAATCATCTTTTTAGATATACACATTCTAAAATCAAACCCTCTTAAAGCTTCTTCTTATATTGAATTACCAAAAGAAATAAAACTAAAGAAGGCAGTTGTTAATATTAAGAACAATGATAATAAATGTTTTCTCTGGTCTGTTCTTGCTCACTTTCATCCACCAAAATGTAATTCAGAAAGAGTAAAACAATATATGAAATATGAGAATACCTTGGACATTAAAGATTTTAAATTCCCAATGCCACTAACAGATATTCCTAAATTTGAGAAAAAGAATAATCTTTCTATTAATGTATATGGATTAATGGATACAAACAAAGTTCAAATATTAAAAATTTCAAACAACTATAAAAATGAAGAAACACACATTGACCTTTTATATTTTAGTGTTGGAAAGAATTCACATTACACATACATCAATAATTTATCAAGATTAATCTCTTCTCAGGTATTCAGAACAGCAAACAAAATATATCCTTGTAAGCGATGTCTTAATTCATTTCATACAAAAGAACGATTAGAACAACATTCAAAATATTGTAGTAATCATAAATCAGCTGTAATTACAATGCCTAAACCTGGTGAAAAGATTTCTTTTGAAGATTATAATAAATCTATCATGCACCCATTTGTGATATACGCTGATTTTGAATGTATCCTTAAAAAGATAAATACTGCTTCTCCTAATCCAAAAGAACCATATACAAATAAATATCAAAAACATATTCCTTGTGGTTTCTGTTATTATATCAAATCATCTGTTGGAGAAAAGTATAACAAACTTGAACATTATCGTGGAAAAAATGCTTCACAAGAGTTTGTAAAACGATTAGAAAAGGATTGTATAAGACTCACTAAATTAATGAAAGAAACAAATGAACCGATGAAATTAACCAAAGAAGAAAAATTAGAATTTAGAATGAACAATATCTGTCATATTTCTGAGGGGGAAATTAAGGAGTCTAAAGTTAGAGACCATTGTCATCTTTCTGGTAAATATAGAGGTCCCGCTCATTCCTGTTGTAATCTTAATTATAAATTACCTTCTTTTATTCCAGTCTTTCTTCACAACAGCGCCAACTATGATACACATCTATTTATAAATGAACTTTCAAAAACACCAGGGAATATTTCTGCCATAACAAACACAAGTCAAAAGTATATTTCATTTTCAAAAATGATATTCACAAAACCTTTAACTCGTATTAGGTTTCTAGATTCTTACAAGTTTATGGGAACACCACTAGCCTACCTCGCATCAAATCTAAGCTCCACGGACTCTTTTCCAAATCTTAATTCATTCTTTCCAAAAGAGGAAATTCTCACTAAAGAGGAAATTCAGATTAAAGAGAGAATTCAAAGTAAAGAGGAAACTCCAATTAATGAAGAAATTCTAACTGAAGATGAAATTCTAATTATAAAGAAAATTCGAACAATGAATGAAATTCTAACTAAAGAGGAAATTCAGATTAAAGATGAAATTCTGATTAAAGAAGGAATTCTTACGAGAGAGGAAATTCAAACAAGGAATGAAATTCAAAGTAAAGAGAAAATTCTTACAAGAAAGGGAATTTATCCTTATGATTATATGGATTCATTTATGAGATTTAAAGAAACACAACTTCCTTCAAAAGAAAGTTTCTATAATAACCTTTATGAAGAAGAGATAAGTGATAAGGAATATAAACACGCACAAGAAATATGGAAAATATTTAAGATAAAGAACCTTGGAGAATATCATGATTTATATCTAAAAACAGATGTTTTATTGTTAGCTGATGTGTTTGAGGCTTTTAGAACACTCTGTCATAATAAAAATTGTTATGGATTAGATCCTGCCCACTATTTCACAGCTCCTGGTTTAGCTTGGAGTGCAATGTTGAAAATGACAAAACAAGATATAGATTTAATCAGTGATGTTGATATGCTTTTGATGATTGAGAAGTCCAAGAGAGGTGGAATATCACAAGTATGTTCAAAAAGATATGCGAAAGCAAATAATAAATATCTCCCAAATTATGATAGTGAAAAAGATAGTAATTATTTGATGTATTTTGATGCTAATAATTTGTATGGATGGGCAATGTCTCAATCTCTGCCTTATGGTAAATTAGAGTGGGTGGAAGAAAAGGATTATGAAAAGGCTTTGATGAATATTGTTATTTCTTCTCAAGAGGAATTGAATGACGAAGAAGAAGGTTATTATTTTGAAGTTGATTTGAGGTACCCGAGTGTTCTTCATAATAAGCATAAAGACCTTCCTTTTGCATGTGAGAAAGAAACCCCAAAGAAAGAATGGTTCAGTGATTATCATAGAAGTTTTAATATTAAAGGCAAATCAACAGAAAAGTTATTAACAACATTCTATGATAAAGAGGGATATGTTTTACATCAGAGAAGCTTAAAACAGTTTTTGAGAGAAGGATTGAGAGTAGCTAAAATTCATAGAGTTTTAAAATTTAAACAAAGTCCTTGGGTGAAAAAGTATATTCAATTCAATACAGGTATGAGAGCAAATACAAAAGTAAAATTTGAAGGGGACTTTTATAAATTAATGAATAATGCTGTATTTGGAAAGACTATGGAAAATGTTAGAAACAGGCAAAACATTAGATTCGCAACATCTTGGAAAGAAGCTTCGAGATTGATAAATAAACCAAGTTTTGAGAGAGAAGAGGTTTTTTCAGAGAACTTTTCTGCAATTTATATGAAAAAGGAAAGTATTGTAATGGATAAACCAATTTATATTGGAACAGCAGTTCTTGATTTATCAAAGATATTGATGTATGATTATTTGTATAATGACTTAAAGAAAGAGTATGGTGAAAATGTTTCATTGTTGTATATGGACACTGATAGTTTTATCCTAGATATAAAAACTGATGATGTTTATGAAGATATGAAGAAAAATATTGGAGTATATGATACAAGTAATTTCAGCAAGAAGAGTGAGTTATTTTCCAAAAATAATGAAAAGGTTATTGGTAAGTTTAAGGATGAGTTGGGTGGAAAAGTAATGAGTGAGTTTATTGGATTGAGAGCAAAGGCATATGCTTATAAGTATGGTGAACAGATTGATAAGAGGTTAAAGGGAATAAAGAAATATGTAATAAAGAAATCAATAACTTTTAGAAATTATTATAATTGTTTGATGAATAAGAAAGAAGAATATAGGAAAATGAATACAATAAGAAGTTATAAACATAACATATATAGTGAAGAAGTAAATAAAAAGGCATTAGGAGCCTTTGATGATAAGAGATTTATTTTAGATAATGGAATAGATTGTGTTCCATATGGATATTGTATGATAGAGTAAATAGAATAGATTGTGTTTTAACGATGGGAAGATGGGTTAGGGTTTTTTAAGGGCTACCGCCGCGTTTTTTCACAATATATAAATGGTTAAACCAAGTATTAATCAAACTAAAGAGTGGAGAAAATCTCAGTCTTGGTATATAAATGGAAAACATAATGAATGTGAAAAATATCAAATAAGTCTTATTGAAAAAAATAACTAAAACAAAGGTAAATAAAACAAATAAGCGAATCAATTTAAAAACTAGTAAGTTAGAGGATGTAAAGAAAAAAATGAATATCCTTGAATGGACTGAAAACTTTGATGGTTATCAATTGAACAATGAAAAAACAATTTACTATAATCTCAAAATGATATGTGGCTCAGGAGGTGGCCAGATGAGAGCATTAAGAGAAGTTTATCATTTCGTAATGGCACAAAAGCGGTATCTTAAAAAATATAAAGATTCAAATGTTTTGTTTGTCAATATCTTAGATGGGGATTATTGTGCAAAGAAAATTAAACTATTGAAGGAATTTGAGAATGAACAAATCTTTATAGGTTCAATGAGTGAGCTGTTCAACCCCCAGGTGTTCAATTCAATGAGGTTCAACCTCCAGGTTAAAAGGGGAGACAAATAAATATACCTTGGGATAAAAAGGGGTTTTATTTTTAGGGAAAAAAAAAGGGAATCGCTGAAAATCCCCCATTCATTTACATGGGGAAAAGTGAGCCAGAATCAGTATTCTTACCCTACTGACCTGCTTAGATTAATACCAAACACATGCCAACCTGAGGGTTCTTTGGCAGCCATCTTTGTATGTGCATGTATCAAATGTATCTGCTTAACTTTTTGTTGTTTTATTTAATTTCCGTATATGCGTTCACCACGAGTATCTCTTGAACTCAAACGAATTACAAAATATAAGCTCCAGAATCTAATTTACAAGCAGTTCTGACTCCGCGAAAAGTGTTCATTTGTCCAATTCGGACATGTGTGCCATTTCGGGCGTCTCCGGGAGATGTATGTTTCATATGAGATGTCGGTGATTGCCAATTGCATGAAAAGGGAGCCGATTCACATCGACTGTTTCGTTGGAGTGCTGCTTAAATGCTTAAGCCACTTGGTGAGCACTCTTCAAGCTGCTCAATTGTTTTTTCAATCTCACATTGATTAGACATACGTTTCTGCCTTTGCTGGGCCCCACAGTGCCATGCGGTGCCTCAAGAGGTGTCTTATCCACTGAAAATGTGCAAGGATCACTTTGTGTGATCTCCATTTGTAATCCTCCTCTCAATTCGACATCGCTACATGCAGTGTAGTGATGGATGATGGTCTGATGTGTTGAACAAATCAATAAGGTCCAACCGACCAGGTGTTCACCATGTTTGTTCTAGCTGTGAAGGCATAGAGTATCGATAGACATTTTGTGTTTTGTGGCTTTGTGCATTTTAAAATTGAATTTTAATAATTACCCACTTTAAATCCTCTTTCAAAGAATGGCATTTCAAGGTAAATCTTTGCGTTTGTCGTTTTTATTCACTTGATGTGTGTGTACATTTGCACGTGTGTGTATTTATATAAACTGTATTACCACAATGGTATTTAGCACGTGTGTGTGTGTGTGTGTGTGTGTTTGTGTGTGTGTGTGTGTGTGTGTGTGTGTGTGTGTGTGTGTGTGTGTGTGTGTGTGTGTGTGTGTGTGTGTGTGTGTCGTTGATTGGTATCTTCACATGCAGGTTGCAGAATTTGGAATGGAGTCCTCCCAGGGTGTGCTCAAAGTATCCACCTTTATTTCGTTAAGGGTTCACGATTCATCAACCAAGCTGTGAAGTTTTCTCTTCTCAAAGTTTTGTAACGTGGGTTCTCTTCAGGATCGTCACTGAGCTCCAGACAACTTCCAACTGTAGTTTGTTGTAATAATATTCCCAATGATGGTTTTTAGTATCTCATTGAGGTCCTTTGATTAGGATTCTCGTAGCTCGAACTATCACTGATACAACTTTTGCATTCTTCAACTTCCAGGATCTAGTCAGGTTCACTATGTTTTTTTTTGTTCAAAGTCTTGGTAGATTAGCAAACCTATACATTTTCGAAAACGTTATGACATGGGAAATCTAAAAATACATGTTTACATTTGCGGACATATCTGCATGGCCAACATTTTGAAAATCCAAAAATGGCCGCCACGACGGTATGTCCGTATATGTAAACATTGATTTTCAGATTTCAGGTTCACTATGTCAGTAAATTAATTTCAGTTCAAAATCTAGGCAGATTAGACAACCTATACATTTTCGGAAACGTTATAACATGGAGAATCCGAAAATCGATGTTTACATTTATGGACATACTGCCGTGGCGGCCATTTTTGAATTTCAAAATGGCGGCCATGCAGATATGTCCGCAAATGTAAACATGTATTTTTAGATTCCCCATGTCATAACGTTTTCGAAAATGTATAGGTTTGCTAATCTACCAAGATTTTGAACGAAAATTAATTTACTGATATAGTGAACCTGACTAATCTTCTCACTTCATTCTTGACGTTTTGGTATTTGGTCATTTTCTTGATTTCTGCATTGTTTAGTCCAAAATCACTGGTATTACCACCTTACTTAGCAATGCCTTCTTCTATCTTTATTTGTACCTTGGTATGATGTCTTGTCGTAATGCTTTGTCTTTGATGTTCACACTCGATGGGATCATAAGGTCGTTTGTGAGTGGTACTTCCATGTTTTCAGTCCATACTTTTGGTTAATGTTCCCACAAATTTTATAGAACTGGGATATCAAAGTTTTTGCAGATGTGCTAGTGGTTAACATTAAACATTACAAACTCTGTTGTGTAGTTATGTGTACAGCTATTCTGACATGAGATTTTTTATTTATTTGTGTTTGGTCATTAAGCATAACATATCACTCTCTTTGCTCATGCCACCTCCACCCCTCACCTATCTTTTTACCCCCCTCCCCCTACCCACTCTCTCTGTCCCCTCCTCACCCCCCCCTCCGAATAAAATGCAGCACTCTCCTCTCACACCGCTCTCTCTCTCTCTCTCTCTCTCTCTCTCTCTCTCTCTCTCTCTCTCTCTCTCTCTCTCTCTCTAACACACACACACACACCCCTCCCTCTCCCTCCTGCAGTGTGTAGCAACATTTAGTGAGGCGTTGCTCTCCCCACCTCCACCCCCATTCCACACTCTTCTCCCCTTCCTAGCTTCCCCTTCTTCACCCACTCCTCGCTTCACTCCTTCCTCCCTGCTTCCCCTCCCCCATTCCCCTCTCGCACTCTTTCTCTTTCTCCACCCACCTACCAGTCACACCACCATCAGCGAAGCGACGAGTTGTATTTGCTCGTATATGCGTATATATGTATATATATATATATATATACATATATATATATATATATATATATATATATATATATATATATACATATATACATATATATATATATATATATATATATATATATATAAATATATTTATATATATATATATATATATATATATACATATACATATATATATATATATATATATATATATATATATATATATATATATATATATATATATATATATGAAAAGTGTTATCGCTTGAGCAGCTGATCGATAAAATGTTGAATGGTTTGTGAAGCATTGTGTAGGCCGACCGGCATCTGAAGTAATTCAAAAAGGCCGAAAGGCATGGTGACTGCTTTCTTTGGGATGTCATCTGGATCCATGGGAATCTGTTGGTATGAACGAACGACGTCGACCTTCGAGAATATTGTAGTGCCATCGATTGTATTTGGTAAAATCCTGAATGTGTGGAATGGGGTAATGGTCTGGAACAGTCATGTTGTTTAAGGACCGGAAATCCCCACAAGGGCGCCAATCCCCAGGTGTCTTTTTGGGTACCATGTATGGCAGTCATGCCCAACTGCTGGACGATGGTCTGATGATCCCATGTTGTAACATATAGTCAAACTCCTGGAGGGCGATACATAATTTATCGGGTGTAGTCGGTGAGCACACACGAAAATAGGGAATTTAGTGGTATTGATGTGACGTGCGATCTGGTGTTTGATTGGCTGGATTGTTACCGATGGGCGTGTTATTAATGGGAAGTTATAAAGTACTTTCTGAAAAAGGCATGTGGGTGTGGATGGAAGACAAGTGATATTCAGTGACGAAACTGTGGATGCTTTTTTCAGAACACTCAGCTGTGTGTTCTGAACAAAAAGATCGGCTTCCAATAGATGGCAACATTTGACATCTAGGAGGAGACTGACATGACGCAAAAAATGCGCACCCAGGAAAGAGTTATGTGGTGCCAGCAATTGTAAACACCCACAGAACTGAGTGACGGGTTTGATAACGTATAAAGAGAAGCAAAGAGAACAGCAGGAAACTAAGTGCAAGCAGGGAGGCATTAAAGAGATACTTTCAGGAACGTCCATTTCTTGGTGTTGTTGGTGGAAGTCGTGGAAAAATAATGGCGTCTTTCTCGTGGTCATGTGAGTACACCGGGAAATGAAACCTGTCTTTGGTAAAGAGACTCCGCAGAGCTAGCTTGTTGAAGAAGCTTGAACCGACAGCTCATTGTCTCCACTCTACTCCGGTTTCACCCCTGGTTTCTGCCTTTTGTAACCACTCTCACCACCTCGCTCCACGATCACCACACATTCTCCTTATCTCCCCTTGGTTCTGTTCAGATTATAATCTGTTGTTCTCTCTTTGGACTCACTGTGGCTCTCTCTCTCTCTACGTGGGACTCTCTCTTTGGGGAACTCTCTCTGAACCTGTCCACACTGAAAAAAAAGTATTATAAAACACACACACACACACACACACACACACACACACACACACACACACACACACACACACACACACACACACACACACACACACACACACACACACACACACACACTGTCTGCGAAATATTGGTGGGAAAAAATTAATTCCCTAATTTTCACCGAAAGGAGAAATAGTGTAAAACATTTTATCATCATCAACTCTCTGTACGTTTCACCTGCTTCCACACGATCACCGTCACTTGATCTTAACCGACACGATATTCAATCAAACTCCACTGTTGTATTTTTGAGGAGCTCTTTTCAAATTGCTTGTAATGATGTCTGATTATGTGCCTGGGTTCACCATATATTGGAAGGTTGGTTGCAGTACAAAAGTATTTTAACATTTCTGACAGATAAAAAATCCAGTGGAATTATCGATTCCATCCCAGTTTGGAACAGGCCAAAGCCATCCTTTTTGAATGCAGAGTATCTTTTCAGCCGAATTTCCAGGAACAATTTTAACAGCCAAATTAAATCCTCCAAAGCATCAGCACAGCCACAGCAACCCAACAAATATCCCAATTCAACTGAAACGCTGGTTTTGCAGCTGCCTTCCTTGATGAGAGACATGGTGGGCATTGAGTATATAAATTAGGAAGTAACCTTGCATCCATTATTGATTTTAAATGAGCTCAAGAATCGGGACCGTTCATTCATCTTGCTGGGCTCTAAAGTCCACACTGATCCTGACAATACCCAATCAAGGTATAAGGGGTCGACAAGCTGACTTAGTGTATTATTTGGATCTCTAAGTTTGTTGTAAAGCTTCGGTCAAATTGTTTCAACACATTAAAAGTGTGGCTGGTTGTACAGCTGAAAGACTCCTCCGCAATACAAATGGCAAACCTTGGCATGTTCTAAAATGCCAAGGCACTGTTTATAGTTCGGTGTCCATTTGCAAAAGAGCTGTAGTTGGATATTTGCCTCCATGTGTGAGAGATGTGATTGGAATTTTGTTTTTATCTCCAGTGTTGTAAGATTCAGTGAGCAAGATGGCAATGCTCTCAGTCCTCCATGACCTATCCATCGTTCAGGAAATATTGTATTGGGGTTCAGGACATATAGCTTGTCTGTTCTGAAACAATCAGCGATGGCATTGCAGCAAAAGCCTTCAGTGACTTAGTGAGTCTGATCCAATATATAAACATCCCAAGCGATATTTCTGCAATTGGAACATCCTCCCTGCTGGACTGAGTAATGACTAATTTTCCATCTAATCTCTCCTGTTCCTCTTCTTCCCCTCTTGGCTCTTCTAAGCACTTTCATGTCAAAGTTCATATATCTCTCAGGCTACTCGAATGGAGCAATATCAATGGCACAGAATATGGTTATTTATACAGGCCAACTGGCAGGGATTGCAATCTGTTCTCTTTCAAAGTAAAGGGATTGGGCTACCATTTCCTCAGCACCTGATATTGATTCCATCTGTGAATACTTACAAAAGCCTTCTTTCTCTCATGCACCAGTTTATCCCATCATGGCTATCCTATCTATCCTCTAGCCTCTGATGCACTGAATCCTAAGGTGAGCAGTTGTGGTCAAGTTGCTTGCTTTCTCAACATGGAAAACTTACACAAGTGAGGGCAACTTTAGTTCATTCTATCAGTGCATGTCCATCCTGTACCACGGCAGAAAACTCCATCTTGTAAATCTCAAAGCCGAACTCGCCAACCATTCTCTTTCTCTTAAAGTCATGGTGGTAGCTTTTCAAGTCCATCTCTCGTGTATGCTCTCTCTCTCTCTCTCTGCATCCCTCCTTCCCCTCAAATTGCATTACTGCAGGCTCCAAACAGAATGTGTAAACTCTGTGTTTGCCTCCATATCTTAAGGCCCGGTCACACCTTGACGTTTTAGCCAGCGATGGCAACGTATTAAAATGTATCTAAAACGCTGGCTTACGTTGAACTTTTGATGTTTTTTTTAAAGATTCGGACGTATTCATAGCGACTTGGTCTTATGTATAACGCATTGGTAATGGACACAGAACGTTTCGTTGTGTTATAGATAACTTATACCAACGAATGCTGAACCTGTTGTCGGCCTACACAACCGATGCCCAACGATAGTCTAACTTAGGCATAGCGTGTTGCACGCATCGCCGACGATGTCGTGACGTAGCCTATTAAAAGGCTGACGCACAACGATTCGAATCGTAACTGCCATAGAAATGGAAGTGTCAACATCGCGGTCACACCTTGGCGATCTTGCCAGCGTATGCCGACCTAAGAAAAATGTGTCTAAAACGTTGGGGCACGTCAAATACGGTATGAGTAAGTTTGGTATACGTGAGTAGAACGCTAAAGTACGCTATCATACGTCGTAGTAAGTAGAGTACGTCAAGAAATTTTTAACATGTTCAAAATTTTACGACGTACTCGGCGTATGACACACGTTCCGCATGCGATGGGGATAAGTTTTACACACGATATGTGGACGCTTACACATGTCCACAAAGGCTACTTATAAGCTACTCATAAGTCGAAACACGTCGCGGTAATGTCTTTTTTACGTGAAACTTATTTCTAACTTATGTTTGACGTGCTTTAAACCAATTCTTTACGTAGTCCCAACACACATCGACGTATGTAGACGTATTCCAATGACGTCTTCCGGTCGACAAAAAAAAAAAAATTAATGTGTTTCGAGCTTGCAACTGCCATATAAAGACGTGTTCCCAGCGGTTTTGGGAATTGGTATATAAAAGGGGAACCCAACAGTGTTCTCGAGTCCTTTTTGAGTCGATGTCCATGTCAGCAGTAACAGTATCAGCATTAGTATAAGTATTAGCATTAGTAGTAGTTTGTTCATGTTGGCAGTAGTAGGTGAGTGTGAGGGGGAGGGTGTGGGTTATGATGGATCGTCCTTGCGTCCGCGTGTCCACGGGTAGGAGACATCTTTTCACCATTGTTCGAAGTTCTTCGCGGCTAATTTTTTATGGGGCTTTTTCAACAATGAGCTATAGCTTGTTTTTACGATTTAGGTCTATTCATAACGGGTTGGACAAATGCACAATGAACTAATAATGTGCATAGAGCGCTTTGATTACTTATAGATCTGGTATACCAACGAATAATTATCGTGTAACCGGCGTTCACAAACTATGCCCAACGATAGCCTAACTTATCCATATCGTGCGGCAGTTTATCTTTGCCGGTGACGTAGGGTTTGCTATTCATAGGCTGCCACTCAACGATTTCAATGGCTGCATCTCCACTATTGAAAGTAGACGCTTGCGCTCAACAATTGGATTTTTTTTTTACACTCAACGACTTTTAAACGGTACCACTCAGCTATTTTCATTGTTTACAATGAACGATTCAAATTGCTGTCACTCGCCTTTGTTTTTTGACGCTGGCGCTCGGAAATTTTAATCGTTTCTATTGAACGTGCTAAATCGCTCAAACCCCACTATTGAAAGTAGACGCTTGCGCTCAACAATTGGATTTTTTTTTACACTCAACGACTTTTAAACGGTACCACTCAGCTATTTTCATTGTTTACAATGAACGATTCAAATTGTTGTCACTCGCCTTTGTTTTTTGACGCTGGCGCTCGGAAATTTTAATCGTTTCTATTGAACGTGCGAAATCGCTCAAACTCCACTATTGAAAGTAGACGCTTGCGCTCAACAATTGGATTTTTTTTACACTCAACGACTTTTAAACGGTACCACTCAGCTATTTTCATTGTTTTCAATGAACGATTTAAATTGCTGTCACTCGCCTTTGTTTTTTGACGCTGGGGTTTGGAAATTTGAAGGGTTTCTTCTGAACGTGTTAAAACGCTCAAACTCGACTATTTTAAATAGACGCTGCCGATGGACAATCCGGATCTGAGTGATAACCTTTTTTTACGTGATTCTTCACCATTGAGAGATCAGGCCAAAAAGTACGTAAAGCATGATATCTCAAAAAGTTTTGGACGGATTTGTACGAAACTTGGTGGACAGGTTAGATGCGTGAAAAGGACGAATTGATTCGATTTTGGTGAGGATCTGAATATGAGAATTATTTACTTTCTAAAGTGATTGTTCGCCATTGAGAGATGGGGCGAAAAACGATATATAGCATGATATGTAATGTCAAAAATTTATTGGGCCTGATATGTTCTATTGGATCAGGCATTGCGTGGCAGAGGTATGCGCTCTACTGAATGCATGCTCTACTGAGTACCCTTATAGTTTCATATTTGTTCATTCCTCTGCTTGTGTCCAACTGTTTTCTCACAATCAATTCATACCTGTCGCCTTGTTTTTCGATGAGCCTTTTTTCTTGGAAAGAAAAATTAAAGGTTCTCTGCCTGTGGTATACAAGGCTGCCTTTATTTCTGGCTTTCTGACATCTTCCACTCACGCAGTCAACATTTTGCAGTCAATGAAATTCTCTCCTCCCGCCTCTCACAGTAGGACCCAGTCTTGTACTTTATCTACGTAAACTACCGAACCAATGCTCTATAAATCTCTCGCTTCCTTATTGTAGAAGACCACATCGTGTTATACAGTAACCAATCCCACTGCTCGGAAGACTGTAACTGTGTCAATCTCTGCTGATCTGGAATTGATTGAATGCTGAGCTGATAAATGGAACACTATCTAATGGCATGTCTTTCAATCCTGAAAAATCTCACTCTCAATATTATATGTCTCTCCGAAAGGACCATTTGGAACCCCCCCCCCCCCACCATCACTCTCTCACCGCAGGCAGGTCATTGATCTTTCTGTGTTTTACTGTCTCCTCTCCGGTCTTGCCCACCCTGCTCTGTCTGCGATATGTCCCCCCATATTTCCTCAGGGCACTCAAGGTCCGCCAGCAACCCCCTTCTGATAAAACTACCAAAATCACGAATCACTGCTCACCTTCACTCTTTCATTCCTCTTTTTCCTGGCTTTGGAATAAACTCCCACACTCTCTTCAATCCCATTCTTCCCTCCAGGTCTTCAAAAGAGCCGTTCACCACCACCTCTTCTATCTATTATTATCACCACCACCTAACCCAAACCCCATCCAAAACCTCGATATTTTCTCCCCCCGTTAATCCACCCCAAACTCATCTCCTTCAAATTCCCTGCTTTCCTACCTGAAAGTCCCTGTAATATCCTTCTTGTATACCCCGTGTTCCCTGCCCCATCCCTCTCCCTTCCACAGATCTCCTAATGTCTCTGTTCCCCACTGTTTTGTCCTTCCTTCTTCCACCCCTCTTGTCTCATTCCCTCCCCCCTTGCTGTGCAATGTGTGTTAGCTCTCATACGAGCCTTGACATTGTATAAAAAAAAATCTTCTTCAATCCCTGAAAATATCACTGTCTCAGGCTGTCATTCTGGAAGGATCATTAAGCTGAGTCACCTATCTAATACCATGGTCAGCCACTGGAAGAGTACAGTTTCCTGAGCTTCTAGGCATCACCATCAGCCATGACTTCTCTTGTGCCAACCACATCCCAAATGTGGTCACCAAGGCTCTCCGTAGAATGGGCGTCCCTCTTTGATCCAAGTGTTTCCTTGGAAAATCAGCTACTCCCTGTCTCCAAGGCCTTTGTCTGTAGCTCAATGGAGTACTGCTCTCCCCCATGGGCTGGCACCTGAGCATCACATTTGTCTCTCCTGGATTATATGGAATATATATTGCTCTCAACTTTATTGGAATCTCCTGCAATGTGGCTCAAGCACAAGGTCTGTTGTCTTCATATTGTTGGCAAGTCAGTCACTTCTGTTTTTTTAACAGCCTCGTCTCCAATATTTCTTGCTCTCTCTATTTTTTTTCTCTCTCTCTCTCTCTCTCTCTCTCTCTCTCTCTCTCTCTCTCTCTCTCTCTCTCTCTCTCTCTCTCTCTCTCTCTCTCTCTCTCTCTCTCTCTCTCTCTCTCTCTCTCTCTCTCTCTCTCTCTCTCTCTCTCTCTCTCTCTCTCTCTCTCTATATCTCTATCTCTATCTCTATCTCTATCTCTATCTCTATCTCTATCTCTATCTCTATCTCTATCTCTATCTCTATCTCTATCTCTATCTCTCTCCTCAATAATTGTACGATACATGCATTCTTCCAGCAACCTCCTTCTGGTTAAATTTCCAAATCCAGGCTGACTGCACACCTCAGCTCTTTTGTTCCTCACTTCTCCCATCCATGGAATGGCCTTCCAGAGACTTTTCTTTCCCATTCTTCCCTGCATGGTTCAAGCAATGAATGAACCATCACCTCATGTCATCCAGCAATCTTTATTGTCACCATTAACCCTTTCTAATTCAAGCAACCCTCTTACTTGCTCGTTTCAGTGTTTCCTCACCTTCTCTGTACTACTTTCTCTTCATCATTCTCTTGCTGTTTATACCAAATTGTTGCCCTGACACCGCACTGTTAATTTAACCTTGCTCTTCCGTGATCCTCACTCTTGAAGGTACAGTATAAAAAGCATAATGAGGAGGATTGAATCTTGTTGAAAGGTCATTGACCTTTCAAGACCTTGAACAGCACTCATTTTAGGAAGGAAAAACGTCAGTAGGATGTTGGGGTTATCTCAAGTTAGAATGGAAATATCTCAGAAGAATGGCCTGAAAATGGATGTGCTTGACATTGCATATGGGGCAATGACTTTCTGAAAATCACACCATTTTTAAAATGTCGAATAACATTCCTGTGGTGTCACACTTTGAACTTATCCTGATAGTCATGGAGTCAGTTTTAGCTCTGATTCCAGAGCAGTTGGAGTAAACAGACTGTTCAACCAATTTTCAAGTGACACAGGAAAATGTTGGTTAAAGAGAACTAACTCTTTATTTACAACTTGGACACTTTACTCAAATTACCTTAAACCTATGAAATAAGCAAAGATGCAAAATTCACCGTGATGCGCCAGCTCAATCTCTTGATTCAGAAACCAGGGCAGCAGTCACGATCTGTTGGTACATTGAGACATTGTGTTTAGCACATGATGAAATTGATGGTGCAGTGAGCAGGAGAGGTAGTTGTAACTAACTTGCTTTGCAGGAAATTGTGAACAAGATGACAAAGCAGTTCTAGAAGACTTGCATTATAACATCAATGCCGCAAAGGTGCTGAAAAATGATGCTTTGTTTATCGTCTCTGCATAAAAGTGTATCAATCAGTTTAGATTGATGACAGATGCATAGGCAGAGGACTATTGATGCTATCAGCTCCTCTGCAGTCGCTCTATCTATACTAATAAATGTCAGTGTGTGGGTGTCTCCTCCATAACTCCAAAACTATGACACCTAGCTGCCCAAACCTTTGCATGCATACTCGGGGAACTCCAAGGAAGTGCAGGAGTGAAAATTGGGTGTATGGGTTAATTTAAACACCCCTTTTGAAGATGATTAACGACTTACCTCCATGAAAGCCTTATCCTTGGTCAGCCCAACTACGCCTTGTGTGGGTGTTAGCTGCCAATTTGATTTGGCCGATTCAAACATGCCTTGTCTTCGAAACACGATCTACTCTCACAGACTAATTGAAGTATATAATCGAAATATTATATCGGATTTCAGAATCGAATCTTGTGGACTAAATAAGTGTCAAAATCTGGAGTGAAATCCGAAAATTTTAACTAATTAGCAATTATTATGACTAAGTGTATTTATTTAAGCAAATCATGAAACATAACTTTTTCCAATGTTCAGACGATTATATTGATGAAAGAAAATATTGAGGAATGTGCAGAAAGTGGAACTTCATTGACCACAACAAAAATTTTTTTACCAACTGGATTGCCGCACTCAACAAGCTGCTTTTGCAAGCCACATGGCGATACTATGGGCGTCGATTGGTGGGGGACTGGGGGGACGTTTCCCCCCCACTTTTTATCAAGGGGAGGACAACATATCGATTGCCCCCCACCCCCACTTTTCCATTGAACGTAAGTTACGTAACACAAAACGAGTTGCTCCAGTACAACCAGGCCGAGATGCTCCTCAAATACAAGAATAAATTTTTTAATCTCTCTATAATTCCAGCAATCTCTGTGTGCATATTTGTCTGTGGGCATGTTTGTCTGTGACCGCTGTTTCTCGACAACAACTGGTCCGATCCACTTGAAACTTGCCAGGTATATTGCTGGGGACCCGAGGGTGTGCCTTTTCAAGATTTGAAATTAATCGGACAAGTGGTTCCCAAGTTATGGTCTCTGTACTCGCAAGCCGTTCGCGTCTGCTTTGGCTTTGTGAGTTGGACCACACCATTTCACGTAAATAGAGGGGGGGGTTGCCCAATACAGAGCCTCTCTGGATCTTTACTTTTTGCCAAAAACAACAAAAGAAAAAGAACCGTTAGTTTTATTGGTCTATTATAGTTCTATTGAAGATGATAGGTTAACAATTCAACATTGAGAATCCGTGCTTCCCAAGCCATGGTCTCCCACCGGCCAAGCGTCCATAGCGATGTCGCTTTTTGATCCTTCGACGTCGGCTCTTCCTATCATTGCGAAGCAGAATTCGCCAAGCGTTGGATTGTTCACCCACTAACAGGGAACGTGACCTGGACATTTTGAGGTATGTTGGGATGTTTTCGGACTTTGCATCGTCTTTTTCTGAGTGTTTAAAGAAATTGCGGCTTCATGGCCCGGAACGCCGCGCCTCGGCCAGTGTTAGGCCGCAACGGCTCGGGGCCCCTTTAGCGACCAAAATAGTTTATTTTACCTTTTAACTTGTATCGCCGGATGCCTGATATTATTACCTGCACGATGATGTGTGTGTTTAATTTTTGCGACTTTGCACTGTCGAGTTATAAGCCAATTAAAGATTTTGTGGCCTGGTATGCTGATTGAGATAGGCAGCTTGTGCAGGATGACGCGGTTTCACTCTACCGGCTCGCACGAACGAACGGAAAGATATTTTATAATTCTGTTTTCATATTTCGCAGTCGATAACAGTGGCCGAAATGCCAACGTTGAAAACCGGGTGAAAATCGAAGGAAAGTGGGAATTTGGCGACTAAATTAGCTTTTAATTCTTGGGAAACATAAAATAAAATGCGCTGATTCACTCGCTTTTGCGGTGGTTAATGTAAATATTTTTTTCATAGGGACTTGGACTTAGGGGAGGTATAGACCTATAAAACGAGAGGTATCATTCGGTCGTCTGACTTATGAGGGTTAAATTATAGATTTTAAAAGGTAGCTGTTGAAAAATATGCAAAATTTACCTAAGCAGTTCGGACAAACGAACGGAAAATTATTTTTGAATTCTGTTCTCGGATTATACAGTATCTATAGGGTAGTAATGAGATTACCTCGAAAATCCGATTAAAAAAGGCTTAGGCTTAGGAACTTAGCCGTGGTTTGCAATTTTTACTCGGAAAAATAACGTTTCGGAAGGAATTTCTCTTCCACCATCATCCGAATAATTTTCCGTTTGCACGAGGATAAATACGAAGGATAGACCGACAGAATAAGGTGTCTCATTAAACTGTGTGATTTAGAATGATTAAATTAGAGATTTTAAATGCAGCGTTGAAAATAAAATAGATTGTCAGCTTCTTCACAATGTCCACCCCGCAACAATTCTGGGCCCCTTTCACGACCAAAATGGTTTATTTCACCTTTCTAACTTATATCGCACTATACTTAAACAAAACGTATGGGCACGCACTTTTATTAAACAAAACCTACGGGCACGCACTATACTTAAACAAAACATACGGGCACCCACTATACTTAAACAAAACGTACGGGCACGCACTATACTTAAACAAAACGTACGGGCACGCATGATACTTAAACAAAGGCACACGGTTTCAAAGTTGTGGCTTTTTTTTTTGCATGTACGGCCACGCACGTACTGGCACGCACGTACGGGCACGCACTATACGTAAACAAAACATACGGGCATGCACTATACTTAAACAAAGGCACGCGGTTTCAAAGTTGTGGGGTTTTTTTTTTTTTGCATGTACGGCCACGCATGTACGGCCACGCACGTACGGCCACGCACTAGTGGAAATGATGAACATATTTACAAATGAACAAACTATGCACAATAATTGGAAAGAAGAGAGTGCACGTCCGGACGGCAACAGATCTTAATCCCTCGTCTCCTGGTCTCGTGGTTTGTGAGAGGTAAAGAATTACATAAATGTTCACATTACAACTGATTTTAGCTCATTCCTTTGGTGAACCCTTTTGATGGCATGCAAATCAAGAACACAATCGTTAACGACGAGGCTAACTATGAACCAATAATATCATAATCATCTCACTCAACTTTAGCTCATTGGTTAATTAAATGCAGATTAAATAAAATGATGAATATTAATAATCCCAGGTAATAAAATACCAGGGTATCTAACCCTAACCAAAAGTAATAAAAGTAATAAGCGCGTAGCCGGGAACTAAGCGAGTAATGGCATGCTAAATTGGGAGCTCAGATGCTAAATTAAGAACTGAACTCGTATCGGCGCTCTTTTAGTAATACATGTGCGACGCAAAGCTTATCACATGTCAACATTGTGCCTGGATTGACCTAGCCAAGCTAGGTCAACATTGACCTAGCCAAAAGTATGTTGACCTTAAAAATGCCCTGTTACGCAAAAATAACCCTTATAATTCACATGTCAAAATTTATTCAACTGAAATGTAATTCCCTTCTCGTTTCATCGAGGATATGGATATCAGAAAGTTTTTTGCGACAGCATCAAGTAGCACATCCCCGACCACTCTCCTGGAGCAATCAAGTTCCCAGAAAGAGGTGGACGATTCAAAGGAGAAGATAGCAGAAAAGGGTGCATGTGCGAGTACTCGGCATAATTTCCCAGATCAGCTTTTTCAACCTCATGATGTCAGTTGTACCCCAGTCCAAATACTGCCAAACCGAAAGTTGAAGTTTCAACAACAGTGGTTCAAAGATTTTCCGTGGCTTCATTTTGATCAGATCATCGGCGGTGTACTCTGTCACACCTGTACGGACGCTTCTCGTGAAAAACTTACCGAACTTGCCCGCTGTGCAGAAGACGCATTTGTCTCAAAGGGCTTTCGGAAATGGAAAAAGGCTACAGAAAAATTCAGACAACACGAACGATCAAACACACATAGGCTTGCCTCTGAAAATCTGAAATGTTGCAGAAGTCAACCTGGTATCCATGTGCAGCTGAGCAGCAAACCGCGAGAAGAGCAAAGATCTGCACGGTCAGCATTTCTGAATATTATCACCTCACTGCAATATTTAGCCCGACAAGGTTTTGCAATTCGTGGGAAGGATGCCTCTGAAGGGAATTTCAAAATGCTCTTACAGTTGTGAGCTGAGGATGATGTAAACCTCAAGACATGGCTGTCAAGGAAGACGATGTTCACAAGTGGAGAAATTCAGAATGAAATTCTACAGTTGATGAGTCATGCCATCCTCAGAAATATCTGCAGTAACGTGAATGAAATGTCCAATCAGTTCGGACTCGTAACTGATGGAACGCAAGATATTCAGGGCAATGAGCAGGAGTCGGTGTGTGTGCGCTATGTGACGGATTCCTTTGATGTTCAAGAAGATCTCATCGGCCTCTACCAAGTATCGTCAACAACAGGAGTATCACTTTGAAAGATGCTTCAGGATGTCCTAATTCGGTGTCAACTCCCTATTGAACACCTTAGAGCGCAGACTTACGATGGGGCAAGCAACATGTCCGGAAAGTACAAGGGCTGTCAAGCACAGCTAAAAAAACTCCAACCGCTGGCCAATTATGTTCACTGTGGAGCTCATGTCACCCAACTCATTATATCCAAAGCCCGACAAACTGTTCATAAGACATGCCCTTGATTATGTCCAGGTACTCAGCAACATCTACAACAACTCTGGAAAATTCAAGCATCTGTACTTAAATATCCATGCTGACGATACTGACACTCCTTGCCCTACACGGCTGAGGAAAATTTGCCTGACGCGTTGGTTAACTCGTTCTCCTGCCGTGAAATCGATATTGGATAACTATGACGTGGTACTGGATGCCCTTCAACAAGCAAGTGATGACTTTGGTATGAACACGGCATCGCGAGCCAATGGTGTTTGAAGCTGTTTTTCATCAAGAAAGTGTGTTCTCGGTCTGTTTGCATCATTGCCCGTTCTCCAATCCCTTGAATACTTCAATAAGGCACTTCAGGGTTCACAAGTTACCGTCTCTGGTATCCTTACTGCTGCAAAGGTAACTGCACAGAATCTCCAATCTCTCCATACCGACCAGACGTTTAAGGATGTTTTCGAAGCAGCACAGCAGAAGCTCCAGCAGTGCCAACTAGATCCAGTGACCCTCCCTCGTAAGCACAAGCTTCCGAAGAGACTTGATGGAGGCACGCAGGAATACACTGCCAATTCTGCAGAGGTGGTATACAGAGTTGAATTTTTCAGTCATCGACAGCACATCCAAGAACTTGAACGAGTACTTCACATCAACTGACCTCATGGCGAATAGGGACTTGGGTGAAATGTTCCTGTCTGGGTCATTCAAACCACAAATAGTCCGCAAATATCCCGAACTGTCGGATTCACAAGAGCAAGAACTTGGCTTCTTTTGTACCAGTTCAGTGGTTCATCTGTTGAGGATTACCGTAAGATATTTGAAGACATGGTGCCGGAAGTCCGTCGAATGTTCCCACAGGTAGAACGTTTGCTTAGGCTTCTATTGGTTTCCCCAGCAAGTTCATGCAAAGCTGAACCATCATTCAGTGCACTCAGATGTATGAAGACTTGGTTACGTTCCACAATGACCCAACAACGCCTCAACCATTTCATGATCTGTCATGTTCACCGAGATCGTCTGATTGCACTTGACCCCCAAGACATTGCTACAAAGTTTTTAACTGGATCGGCAGACAAGAGGGTTCATATTTTTGGCAAGTTTTAAGGTAAGTTGACCATACTCGTGTAATATCAATTTGTATGTCAGTCGAGTTTTCAGTTTATGTTTAGTGAATCAGTTCAAGGGTCATGAGAAGGAGGCTTGATAAACAATTATATATATATATATATTTTATATATATTTTATATATATATACATATATATTTTATATATATATATATATATATATATATATATATATATATGTATATGTATGTATATATATGTATATGTACACACATATATATATATATATATATATATATATACACATTGCTACATATACATATATATATATATATATATATATATATATATATATATATATATATATATATATATATATATATATATATATATATATACATATATATATATATATATATATATATATATATATATATATATATATATATATATATATATATATATATATATATATATATATATATATACACACACATATATGTATATATGTATATGTACACACACATATATGTATATATGTATATGTATACATATATATATATATATATATATATATGTATACACATATACATATATATATATATATATATGTATACATATATATATATATATATATATATATATATATATATATATATATATATATATATATATATATATATATATATATATATATATATATATATATATATATATATATATATATATATATATATATATATATATATATATATATATATATATATATATATATATATATATATATATATATATATATATATATATATATATATATATATATATATATATATATATATATATATATATATATATATATATATATATATATATATATATATATATATATATATATATATATATATATATATATATATATATATATATATATATATATATATATATATATATGTATATATATATATATATATATATATATATATATGTATATGTATATATATATATATATATATATGTATATATATATATATATATATATATGTATATATATATATGTATATATATATGTATACATATATATGTATATATATATGTATACATATATATGTATATATATATATATGTATACATATATATGTATATATATATATGTATATGTATATATGTATATGTATATGTATATATGTATATATATATGTATATATATATATGTATATATATATATATGTATATATATACATATATATATATATATATACATATACATATACATACATATATATATATATATATATATATATATATATATATATATATATATATATATATATATATATATATATATATATATATATATATCTTGTTGTGGATTTCTGCCACTCCGGCGTGCGGACAGCCGCCTTTATCCCGATTGCGGCCGCGCACCCACCGACCGTGGCAATCCAGTCGCAGCTTCCAGATCAACGCCAAAATCCAGCTACGGGTGTGTTTTTAACCATACCACAACCTTGTCAATGCTCTGCCCGCGCTACAGGGTCGATCGCAGAATTGTCGATTTACCTAATTATTCGCGTGGTCAGACTACCGAGAGGTTGTACCTCAACGGGACCTGTCCGGAAACGAGCCGCTTTAAGCAGCTCTTTCCGTCTGCAATTGCCGAGCGGTTTGTTATCGCCAAGCCCCGTTGGACCCAATTATCTTATTGGCTATTAATAACCAACTGTTTATTCCGAATGCAATTATGGCAGTTCAATGGAGGAAGGGACACAACGAGCAGGTGAATATTCAAACAATGCAGACATTTATTTTACACGCATGCAGTCAATGAAGCAATGGGGGTAAGGGACAAAACACGAGCAAAAAGACCTACAGCCAATCTATCTATGATTTACATGCACTTATAACAATTCACTACTTAACGGACAAGGCGCCACAGACTTCCATGCAAAAACCCCAGAAAAGAACAGGGAGAACTGGGCCCATAGGCCTTTAATATTCCTCGGAGGCGGGATGATCGCAAGGCTCTGAGAGGCCGAGTTGGTTACCTGCCACCTTCGTGGTGACTCGCTGGGCCCTGGTTCGTCGACCCTCGGTGTCTCTGCCCACACTCTGCTGGACTCACCTGTCCCTTCAACAGCGCCTCCAACGGCGATCCGGCTGGCGACTCCTCTCCGGCTTCTACTCGACCGGACTACACCAGCTCCCAACTCCACTCTCGTTTCCAACGGCGCCTCTAACGGACCCTCCAACGACCAAGGAGAGGGACTCTCCACCCACTCGCCAACCACCAGCTGCCAACTCCCTCCTCAACTCTCCCTCGGCGCTCCAACGCGGCCCTTTTATCACCCCGGAGTGTTTGCCCCTCCATTCTCGGCACGCGGGGGGACATTCCAGGGGGGTTCGGCTTGGCCCTTTTGGTCCGATCACCGACATTCTTTCTTTTCGTCGTTCTGAGGGAAAATTCCAACAGAGCTCGGCTTGGTTCTTTTGGTCCGATCACCGACATTCTTTTCTTTCGTCATTCTGAGGGATATCAGGGCGGGAGTTGTTGAGACGCTGTTGTGGTGGTGGCGGCGTGGTTGTAGTGTGGTTGGCGCTGTGGTGGGGATGGCGTGGTTGTTGAGATGCTGTTTTGGTTGAAATAAAAGACAGAACAGAATAACGGCTAACTCAAAGATGCACAGCCCGGGACATGAATAACGCCCTTTAGACATTGGTGGGGAAATCTAATCTGGGCACACACTTATCGACATAACTGATCTTCGGGGAACCTGAATGGTGTTCTGTGAATTTCCACAACTGTAACTATATATATATATATATATATATATATATATATATATATATATATATATATATATATATATATATATGTATATATATATGTATATATATATGTATATATATATGTATATATATATATATATGTATATATGTATATATATATGTATATATATATATGTATATATATATATATATATATATATATATATATATATATATATATATATGTATATATATATATATATATATATATATATATATATATATATATATATGTATATATATATATATATATATATATATATATATATATATATATATATATATATATATATATATATATATATATATATATATATATATATATATATGTATATATATATATATATATGTATATATATATATGTATATATGTATATATATATATATGTATATATATATATGTATATATATATATATATATATATATATGTATGTATATATATGTATGTATATATATGTATATATGTATGTATATATATGTATATATATGTGTATATATATATATATATATATATATATATATATATATGTATATATATATATATTGTATTTCTTTGATGACACTTGAAACTTTGAAATGTGTATGATTAATGTTTAATTAATTTCGCTCCATCTGCTTACATTTGATAAAAAGATGGTCGATAGATGGTCAGATCAATTTAAGGGATTTGTGTGATCAGAAGGCAGCATGTCAACGAGCGTATAAAATCAAGAATTTGCATGGGTAGACTTGCTGTGTCTATGCCAGCACGAAGTGGGCTTCGTGGTCTGGACATGCAATGTCCCCCCCACTTTTCAAAAGCAATCGACGCCCATGGGCGGTACTGTCCACGGAGGTCCATTTTTTTTTAGCAATTACGTTCACAGTTTACTTTTTCACCATTTTGTGTGATCTGCTTTCATTATAAAATATTAATACAAATAAATTAATAGTTGCTGCAATATATTCATAGCCGGCAGTTGCTGCAAGCATGAAGAGGTACATAGACAGCACATACGGACGTGGTACAAATGGGTACGGATGACTTTTTGTGGGGGTGTGTGTGAGCCTGCATGCCTGATTACATGTGTGCGGTGCATAGGTTTTGAGGACATGCGGAACGAACTCGCACATGGGCCCCTGGTGCATGGCGCCATGGTGGAGGTTACCTGGCCATCTCGCGAACCATTTGCTTTAGCATGTGGGGAGCAGATCTACTGTGGAACTGAAGCCATGCGGGGAGCGTACATGCTGTGGCACCAAAGCCACGTGGGACATGCATTGTGGATGTGTGGAAATCCATACCAGTGAAAGCTTGAGTATATTGCCTGTGTATGTGCATGGTTAGCATGGACTATGAGGAAGTTGGAGGAATGTGTATGTGGGCTGTTAAGAACTGACTGCTTCCAGTGCAGTGCAGCATGTATGAATCTGATTCCGAGTGGGCTGACCGGAGGGTGTTAAGATCGCTGCATCTGTGAGCATGCATGCATACAGGCAGGTATGCTAACCTCCTCACAAACCCTCTTCACCACCATACAACCCTCTGAAGGTCGAGGAGAGGAAGGAGTGTTAAAGAATGTACAAATTGGACAAATGAACACTGTAACAGTCAGAACTGCTGCTCGGATCAAATCTGCAATTTAAATTTTAAAATTCTGCTCAGTTTAAGAGATTCTAGAGCTTATTCCATGTGTAGAAAGCAAATAAATGCACAAACACTGGTGTAGTTTTTTTGATGATTGAAGGAAAACACCCTTCTTTCCCTTCCCTTCTCTTCCTTTCACGCTCACCTACTCCGAAAGCCCCTCTCACATCTACCCCCCCCCCCCATGGACATGTCAGGGCAGTGTCTAGTATGACCTGTTTGACCATGCTGTTTTCATCTACCGAATTTAGTAATAATGCCAGCAGAAGGCTTTTCTTCAAGTGCCCCTCTCAAATGCAAGTTGTTGAGATCCCCTTCCCCCTTTCCCTCTGAAATCCTCCTACCAAACGCAAGTCCAGAACACCCCCTTCTGCTCCCCACTTCCCAACTCTCTCCCCAATTCTCCTCACTCCCACCCTCCATCCAATGTCTGGTGAGGCATCGCTTCTCCCCCTTCTTCACTCTCCCTCCTTCCTCACCTCTCTTTGCTCCCCCCCTTCCTCCTCCCCCCCAATCCCCCATCATCTTCCCATCAGTGAAGTGGTGGTTTGTATTTGCTTGTCAGTAATAAATGGGCCCACCAGTAGCACACAAGTCTTGACAGAAGGATCTTGTAGCATGGCAGATTCAGTCGAGCTGAGGCTCTGCTTCAACAAATGCTGGAGCACCCTTGTTTCAAAGGGAGAATCCCCCTGAGCACGATGTGATATAATCCAAGCCAAAAGGACTTCACTTGCATCTCCTCCCCTTGATTTCCTTCCCTTTTCTCTCAACACCATCTCTCTCTGTGGTGTCATCGTCCTTTATGCTTATCATTCCAAGCATGTCCCTCAATGGGACAATCACATGGATAACAATGGCTTCAAGGTCATAACTTGTTCGGGCACGGTTCCACCTTATTTTTTTATTTTTTACAAAGTCAAGGCTTGTGGAAGAGCTACAACACAGAACCAACCAGAACATAACAGAACAAAAGACACTAGAAAGAGAGGAAGAAACACGAACAACAGGGCCGAGGGACAAACAAGCGATGCAGGTGAGAATGAGGGGAAGACAAGGATGCAGGGGGGTGGACAAAATGGAAACAAACCTGGGCAAATCCCTGCACTGCCTCCTAGCTGTGTCATTGTCCAACTTTCACAACTGATTCTGATCCATGGTGAGTTGCTAGTTATGTGCCATATTCCTACGATTATTATCAACCTCGTTCCCATTTCTCTGCATTTCAGCTAAGTATTAAACGATTCTGTGATAAAACAATGTTAATTGTGCATGTTTGAAATTCTAAGTCCCATAATGACAAAAATCACATCGGCAACCATTCCACTCATTCGAAAGAAAAGATCATAGCAAAATATAAGAATTCAAATTTTCGTAGCAATATGATGTGCTCCTTGTTTGGATATTTCTGTAATGTACCATCATGCTGCAATGACTCATGGTTGGCCCTGATGGGGGAATATGACTAATTAGAAGTTTCTTTCTAATTGCTATCTGATTCATTAAAAAAGTTTTTTTTTACATTATAAAAAAGGCCAAAGCAAAGCAGATCGGTCGGAATGTAGCACGGCCTTCAGGAATCGCCGAGCAAATGATGACATCGAACTCAAACTTAACTGGTGTTCAGTTTTCCCTCGTTTTCACACCTTTCCTACATTTTTTTAAATTCAACTGATGCTATTGTTTTTGTGTTTCCCAACTTGTACCGGTGTGAAGTCTAAATTGGGCTCATCAGCCTCGGAGACTTTTCAACTGTGGCTAACATTGCGCTTCCTATTCGAAGCACCATTCACTTTTCAGTTTCTGTGGCTCCCGCTGTTAAAGAATGGCAAGAAAACCTGCTTTGGCTTTTTTGTTTGGCTCTCAGACATGTACGCCAGTGAATGATGCATTTAGTTGTCGCACAATTAAAGTTGGTCTAATGTTTGCATTGTGAGCACATAATGTATATTTATGCCTGGTGTTAGCTTAATGCTTGGGATGGTGGGCTTGGGATCCTTGGGTCCTGAGTTCAAATCCTGCTTTGTGTTCAATTAATACCAGTTGGGGATGACAGCCTGTCATCCTTCTGAGGTTGGCAAAATGAGTACCAGCTTGCTGGGATGATTGAGCCATTCGAGTGTCCTGTGTTGGAGTGGCGACCTATCCAGGATTGTGCCCAATAGCCCAGGAGACTGCTTTGGCAGCCCTGATGCTCTTCACAGAGTATGGTCGCAATGGATCAGATTGATTTTGCAAAAGTAATGCAATGCAATGTTATCAGTGTTTTATTGAGCCTTTCTGTTAAGCAAGGTCAAGCAAAAAAATTTGATAGTTGTAAATGTAAAGTCATAAAGTTTAGTATTCAACAGTAAAGAAAGTCAACTATTTACGTCTGGTTAAAAAAAAAATCCCAGATTAAAACATCTTACCTTGAATGATAGAGTACTCAGTGAAAATGTTCAATATAATGCAGAGTCTGATGTAGTTGCTATTCCTAGCTGTTATTGTTGTCGTTTAAAAAAAAAAAAGCCAGTATTCTTTTTCAGTATCTTGTTTTTTTATTTATTTACTTTTTTATAAGATACTGCAAAATATGGAAAAAAATATCTTGCCAAACAAAGGAAACAGAAGCTGCCTATTTCATTCCAAAATGCTATTGTTAAAATACTATTGTTATCTATGCACATTATTATAATACAAAGATAATCATCTTGTAAGTTTTAGCAATAACAAATTTTATTTTTTGTGAAGGTACTATTCGATAAATCAAGAGCACCACTTAATGCAAGCATTTGATTTCCCAGATGCAACTATTGCTTGTCAGGCTGTTGTTAAAGCCACCCCGACGCTGCCTCGTTTCTGCTTGCACCTGGGTGCTTGTTGCAGAAGAATAAAAAGCCGGAAAACACGGAATAATACAAATGTAAACATCATTGTGATGTTGCATTTTTATGATGCAATAATTAAAGCAATTTTTTAAATGAGATATTGTCATTGTTTGTTCTAGTGAAAAGAACACGATGGTACATTTAATTATGAGTACATCAATGTGCCAATACCCTCGACAAATCTTATTGTGGTTAAGAAGTCAAAGAAAATTCACCCACCGTATTTTTATGACAATAATGCTCTCAGAGCACCCAATCTCGTCGTACGAGTGTCTTTAATGATGGCTATAGAACTTGCTCTTCTCATCCTCACTGAATACAGATGAGAGTTTTGGCAGGGGCTGCTTGCAGCCGATGTTGATCTCTGCAAAGCATTTGATTCAGTGAATCTGGATGCCATTTGGAGTATTCTCAGTCTTCGTGTGGTGCCACTAAAACTTATTGATCTGATTTCTGAACGATATCCTGGTACTGAGAGTGCTGTGAGGTGTGGTGGTTCCATCTCCAACTTATTTCCAGTTGTTACTGGAGTTTGTACTGGCTGGCCTCCATACTTTTCAGCACTTGTATGGACTGGATTCTGGGGAGGATGTTGGAGAGATGAAGCTGCGGTGCATCATTTGGGAATATCAAGATCTCTGACCTTTATTTCGCAAATGATGCAGTCATCGTTGTGGAGATGCTGGATATCCTTACGGGGTCCCTCAAAGTGCTGAATGAGGAGTCAGAGCCACTGTGATTATGGGTTTCCTCAGTCAAAAATAAGATCCAGGCTTTCAATGATGTCTTGGATGCTGTTATCTTGTCTGTACTTGTTGTTATCTTGTTGGGCCTGGGAGTCATGGATTCAATGGATCATGGGCTGTCCTAGACAGGAGGATAAAAGTCTAAGTCTTTAAGTCCTTGGTCCTTACAGTCTTACTCTACAGATGTGGAACTTGGACTCTGACCAAGGATCTGAGATGGAGACTTAACTCCTTCGGTACCAGGTCTCTTTGGAGAATCATTGGGTATTGTTGGTCAGACTTTGTGTCCAATGAGCGTTGCTGAGAGTGACTCAGATGATATTTGTTATCTTTACAGTCGGTGAGCGTCAGCTGCGGCTATATGGACATGTGGTTCTTTTTCCTGACACGGATCATACTCACCATATTCTCTCAGCGATGGAGCCTCATGAGTGGGGGAGGCTATCAGACTGACAATATGCCTCATGCATGGTTGCAGCAGATTGATCGGCATTTCAAGGAGATGGGGATGAGCCAGGCATCTGCATGGGGGATGTCCAGATGGAGGTCTCTTGAAAGTGGTCTACCAGTGGAAAGTGGATGGAGCGACGCGCTTCTCCAGCACATGTTCCCATACCTGACCTGAAGCACACTTCCTAGCTGGGGCTCTGCGAGTTCAGGCAGACACCTGAAGTTGGATTTGCCATTACACATAAAATGGTTTGTATAAGACTTGAGAATGGTTCTTAAACACTATTATCAACCCAAAGATCAATCGATAATGGAAATAAATAACAGATTTGGTGTGGAATTCTTAGTTTTGATGAGTGACAACGAAGGAGGTAAAACTTTTCAGCAAGGTCATACCCAGAACCAGAAGTGCATTGGTTCTTATTTTTCTTTCACTTAGCATCAGTAGTCACTCCTAACACCCTTAATGATACTCAACAGCTCCATGCTTCATGTGTCTCCAGCAAGTAAGTTGAAAAAATGCACTCAAAAGTCTCATCTTAATAATAACGTGAGTTCCCATACAAGGCACTTAAATGCAGGTGGAGACCATCAGGATAATGTAATCTGCACTATGATTGTTTGCCGATGCTCAATCTTTTTTAAATGCTGAGTGTCAATCAAGGAAGAAGCATGTACCATTTTTAAGGTCTTTGATATGACTTTGGTATGGTTCGAACAGCCAACTTCCCAGACACAAAATGGACCTTCTAACATTTACACCACCAAATCTGGTGGTCTTCATTTCTTCTTCTTACTCTTTTTTTCCTCTTCTTTCTCTACCTTTACTGATACTTTCCATAATCCATCCATCTATTAGGGCTATACTCTGTGCAGAGCGTTGGTGTTACCTAAGCAGTCTGCTTCGCTATTAGGCACAATCCTGGACAGGTCGCCAGTCTGACACAGGATACATGCTGGTACTCATTTTGCCGACTTCAGAAGGATGACAGGCAGAGTCAACCCCACCTGGTATTAATTCAACAGAAAAGTGGGATTTGAACTCAGGATCCTGGGATCCCAAGCCCACCACCCTTACCATTAAGCTAACACCAGGCATATACATTCCATAATTCCTCTTCTATTCTCCAATCTCTGCACCTCCACTATCACATGATTCGTCTTGTCCCCTTTTAGCTTGCACCACCTGCAACACTTCTTACACTATGCTCATGACTCATAGCAGAGCTGCATCACACCTCCTAACTCAATGCACATGGAGTCCTCACTCACTCCATGCACTCAAACAAACCTCACTCAAATTTGGTCAATGCTCGACTGTGCATTGCTAAACTAGGTTTACAGAAATGTGATAAGATTTGAGGGCCAGCTGATGTCCAAAAATACCTGATCCTATACCTCAGTTGTTGATGAAGTCTGGTTCAGTGGTTGTGGACCAAGATATTTGAAATGTATCACTTTTTTGTATTTAATGTGTAACAGCCAGTTTTCCTTGCAACACCTTGAATTTATATTCAAACCCTCAATTCCTCAAAGGCACAATGTGATATTTACCCTTTGAGCTCATCCTGCACCCTATTCTTGGTGTGAACGAGTAATTAATAGTAAAACATAAATTTTAATTAATGTTGGTCCTACAGAGAGATCACAAATCTTCGTATTAAATAGTATGTCCTGAAATGATGTTCAAATATAATGATGAAATGATGGGAGTTCAAAGTGTTCTCAGAACGAAATACAAACATCCAAGAAGACAAAGGTTTTAAAAAAAATTTTCGACAAGCAAATGCAACCTGTCGCTTTGCTAATGGAAATATTAAAGGGGTGGGGAGAGGAAAGGAGGGAGGGAATGGATTGGGAGGGGAAGGAGAAAGAAGAGGGGGTGAAGGGGAGGGAGGGGGAAGGGAGTGGGAGGGGAGGGAGAGCGAGGAAGGGAGAGAGAGAGAAAGAGAGGAGAGAGAGAGAGAGGACGGAGGGAGGGAGAGAGGAGTAGGTAAGGAGAAGTGTGGGAGGGAGGGGAGTGAGGACAGAGGGAGGGAGAGAGGAGGGGTGTGGGAGTGAGGGGGGAGCTAATAAGGGGGAAGATCGAGGAAGGGGGAGTAGGGAGATTAACACCTCACAAAACATCACTATTCACTCTGGGAGGTGGAGGGTGGGGTGAGGAGGATGGGGGAGAGAGGAGGGGGGACATGGGGATGAGGTTTGGGAGGAGGTGAATATGAGGGGATGGGGTTCTGTACTTGCGTGTGGTTGGGGGACTTGTTGATAAGGTGGTAATATAGGATTGAACAAAATGGGGTACATTAAAACTATGTTAATACAGCACATGGAGACTACCTGGAGATTTCCAAGTGAGGGGAGGGGGGTTGTAGAGGGGAGGGGATTTGTGAGGAGGGAAGGCAGCAAGAGAGGAAGGGAAGGCAGTGTGATGGGAAGGAGGATGCAGTGTGAGGGGATAGAAATGCAGTGTGAGGGGAAAGGAAGGGGAGGCAGTGCAAGGGTTGGGGAGGGGAAGGCAGCATGAGGGAAGGGGAAGGGAAGGGCAATAAAACACTCCAGAACAGCGACATTTTCTTTTTAACCACTGTGTTCTATTTAAAACCAGGGAGGAACATTTAAAACCCATGCTATCTGCCTGGAAAAGCCCTGCATGTATGCACGCTTGCACATGCAGCTAATCTGCCCCCTCCAGTCGGCTCACTCCGAAACTGATTCTTTGCACACTTCCAGTCGGCTCACTCTGAAACTGATTCATAAATGCTGCATGCTTGGGAAGCTGTTTTAAATTCAAAACTAAACCGTAAGTCTTACACAGTCCCCTTATCAGAGGAGGAGGGGTAGGGGAAGGAGTGAGAGAGGGAGAGCAAGAGAGGTGAGAGGGGGAGCAAGAAGGGAGGTGGGGCGGAGGATCTAGGAGGGGTGAGGAAGGGGGGAAGAGCGAGGAAGGGGGAGGTGGGGAGAGCGACGCCTCACCAAACATCGCCATACACTCTGGGAGGTGGGTGGGAGCTGGTAGGCGAGGGGGAAGTGGGGAGGTGGAAGGGGTTTGGGAAGATATAAGCATGAGGAGAGGGGTTTTGAACTTGTGTTTGGAAGTGGGACTTGTGGAGAAAGGGGGGATGAGGTCGTGCAGGATTTAACGAAATGGGATACGTCAAAACAGCACGTTAATACAGCATGCGGAGACCGCCAGGAGATGTCCATGGGGGTGGAGAGGGGAGGGGGTTTCAGAGGTAAGAGTGAGGGGAGGTGAAGAGAAGGTAGAGTGAGGGTAAGGGAAGGTGAGGCAGTGTGAAGGGAATGCAAGGCAGCATGAAGGAAAGTGCATGCATGCTCACACATGCAGTGACAGCGACTTTTGCACCCCTCCGGTTGGCTCACTCCGAATCTGATTCATACATACTACAGTCCCCTCAGCAGAGGGGGAGGGGTGGGAGAGTAGGAGGAAGGGGTATGGGTGGAAGAGAGAGGGGGAGGGGAGAGGAAAGGGGGGGGAGAGAGGGGTGGGTGAGGGAAAGAGGCAAGAGGGGAGGGGGGAGGAATTCCAGCAGCACACACATTGATGAAGAACCTTGCCTGTAAAACACCAGGATGACAGTTTAAAACTGGACCAGGATTCAAACCCAGGCGAGACAGCTTAGAGCAAGCATGCGTACCTTTCGGATATCCTGCGGTGATGTAGTGATTCGTTGCTTTGTCACAACTGAAAACATCTTTTACTCAATGTAATCATCTAATTTATTTTGCCTTCTCAAAGCAGATGTCAACACGGACAACAGCGCTGCGGTATCGCCATGGAAGCTTGTGGAGATTGAAACTTGAAGAGTGCTCCAAGCAAGCACTCCATAAACAGGTGGAGCAACTTTTAAGAATGAAATGTTAAATTTTTTATAAGTATTTATCTATGCCGAAGTGATGGGTCGTGTAATGAAAGGAGATCGTACAAAAAGGGAAAATGTGTAAAATAAAATTGCACATTTTCATCAAGCCATCTATGGGTTGAGGCTTCTGAACTTTGTTTAAATCAAACAATATACAGTATTCTGTGACGGTGCAAATATTGTTGAGTGCTCAGTGCTCACCAAGTGCCAAAAACACCATGCACCCGAAGACGCCCAAGCGATGTCCACATTGGACAAATAAATACTACTTTAGCAGTCAGAACTACTGCTGACATCAATATAGAGTTTAAATTTTGAAAATCTTCTGAGATGAAGAGATTCGAGAGGTTATGGCATGTGGGGAAATGAAATAAAGCCATGAACGTTGGCATCTCCAGGCGTTTATAAGCATGGCAATGTTTCCAGCGATTCAGAGGTATGATGATCAGGCATTTGGATGACATGAATGAGGAAAGTGAAAAAAAAACTTTATCGTTAAGAAATCGTTGCGGCCTCTTCCAAGTCAAGGTATTGTTGAGCAGGCCAAAAAAAATGGTGGCTTAAGACTCTTGTGATTTGACAGAGGGCCAAGCAAGATGGCATGCTGCCTTCTTGGTAAGGCTTATGAATTTTTTTTTTTTTTTTTTAGTGATGAACACCCCCTAAATTATCCTCTAAATAAGTGTTTAAATTTACTCAACCACCCAGTTTCCATTCATGTACCACCTTGTAGTTCCCTTCGGATGCATGCAATGTTTTGCGCCACTAGGTTTCATGGTTTTGGAGTTATGGATGCGACAGACAGACGAACTGACGGGCACACACTGATATTTATTAGAATAGATTTGTTTATTGAAATGGAAAATCTACACTTCTTATTAATGTGCAGTTGTGGGTTGCGTCGTTGAAAGAGGACATGCATCCTTTTTCCTAATTCCAAGAACGTTTTGAACACCCAACTGACATCATTTTCTGGTGTGTCTTGTTACCATAAACAATATTCACTTCATTGAAATACTTGCAGACTGCGAAGGCGTTTCCACCATCGCATGCCGCTACCACATCTACAAAATTCACCAAATGAAGTTATCTGCCCAATTGTGAAGTTCTTGATTTGTTGAGATTTCTGTTTGAGCATTGATGTAGAAACTCAAATATGACGGCTGATTGTAAATTATATATTTTATTCCACTGTCATATTTACCATTACCAACACTGAAATCCCATTGTGTGACAAAGGTGTCGGACTTTCTGATCCCCCCCCCCTCCCCACATGTGTCCTGTTAATTTTCATGTATCATTTCGATAAAATGTCTCCTGCCGAGGTTATTTCCATGAAAACCAAGACGAGTGACGTCACATATGCGTTATTCGGCAGTCAGATTTCATTCTTGAAAACGAAATTGCAGCAAACCAAAAACAAAGTGAAGGCAACGCTGTTTGTTTTCACAATAGACAGTACATTGAATTAAAACAGATTGAGATTGATAAATAAATTATCAGTCCAGTGGCCCTGTAACTCGGCAAAGCTGACCATATGATACATCTTCATTGTATCACAGAAAGGAAGTTAATCAGCAATTTCGATTAAATTCCTGTGATTAATATTCCAGTCATGGTCGAAACTGCTGTGTTTTTTTTTAAAGAAAAAAAAATCTTTCGACTTCATCATCCCCAAATGAAATGTGGGCTGCAGGATATAGCTGCACACAATTGAGAAAGAGCACCTTAGGAGGTTTCCATCAAGCTTTGTTTCATAATTATATAATGTTTAATTTTGGTGCAGGTAAAAAATATTAGCGAAGACAGACGAATGGACTGACGGACATAGCTGATCCATACTTAATTACAAGCTCAGACCTCAGTGGAGGTAATTGGGTATTTTCTTATTTGGAGAGAGATATATTTTATTTTGAACAGTGATGAAGGCGAGTGAAGGAGCTTGTGCCGGACAAAACCATGATGCAACATCGTTGTACTTTTACAAGAAGGAAGAGGGCATTAGGAAACAACTGTTCATTTTGCATTCAAATTGTAGTAACTATCCATCAGGTCCTTTTTTTTTGAAAGGAGACAGAGTATCCTGTGATTTTTTTTTACATATTCGTTGGAATAACAAGATGAAAGTTTCCTTTTCGATGAATTTTTCACATTTTTGAAGTTACCTTAACATCTCTGGATTATGTGACCTTTATCAAATCATGATAATTTTAAACATATTCTCGTATTGTGACTCATCCCATGGTAAAAATGTTAAAAAAAAAATGTCTACATATCACTTTAAATGGCTGGCAGGATAGCTTCGAGGTATGCACACTCTCCTCGGGGCTGTCTTGCCTGGGTTTGAATCTCGACCTAGCTATAAATTGTCAACCTGGGGTTTCACAGGTAAGACGATACATCAATGCGTGCGCCATACATCGCATGGATGTTAAACTGAGCATCCAGTCTGCCAACATTAGTTTGTGGATGTAAAATATCCCACAGTATTCTTTGTGAAGAGTAGGTGAGCTATCCCTGGCATGCTGAACAATTTCCTAATTTCTGCTCTTACCTAAAGGAGGCACTCCATCAGCAGCACAGCTGCACCCCTTCAGTAACTCATGCAAAGCTTCAGCCATGTGCTGAATACGAATGATGATATAATTTTAATTATCAAATGCAAACTAATTAGCATCACTACTTTATAAATAAGAAAGTTGTAATCGTTGTCATCCTAGTGTGGACTTTCATCATTTTATTTAAACAAAAGGAAAAAAAAAAGACATAAAATGTCATAGCCCCCGTTGTTTTTGTGATTTTCTGGATTGAGTTAAAGGGCTAGCCCATATTTATGTACAACTAAAATGGCCACCAGTTGGCCATCTTTGATCAGATCACAAAATATATTGAGGTACATGTGTACGACATCATGTACTGTGCTTGGCCAAGTTTGAACAAAATTGGACCATGCAAAAGTGATTTTAAAAAACACCTGTTATTGAGCACTTGCATCTGATCCTGTCCCTCGTGATATTAAGATCCGAAATTCAAATCCCCTACACTTTTTTGTTTTGTCCATTGTCTGTTAATGTCCTGTCGAGTCGTGCATAAAGTACTGTATACTGATGTCTACCCATGTCTTTGTCCGAAACGTGACTTATGTGATGGCTGCACTGTTAGCCCTCACTCTGTCCCTAAGCCTGGTGTTGGCTGAACTGTTAAGGTGGCTTGCTGAAGATCTGAGAGTCTTAGGTTCAAGCTCCTGTCACATTGGTAAATAACACCAGGTGGGTTGACTTTGACTCAGCCCGTCATCCTTTTGAGTTTGGCAAAACGAGTACCAGCTTACTGGTAACAGAGGGCACTGCATCAGCGGCACAGCCATGCTGCCAGCACTGATGCAATCAGCAGCCACAGGCTGCAAACGAAATAATAATGAATGTAACAATAACAATTTGTCCCGGTTTGTTGATATCCGGGCCAAATTCCAAATTCCCGCCAGTAACTGTCACTGGGAAGGCAATAGTAAACTACCTGTAGCATACTGTATTTCATTCCAGGACTGCATTTACTCAACTTGGATGGGTGTTAAATTTGTTTAAACATTTCAAGGTCATTCAAGTTTATGGCCGAACGCAGAAGAAGGAAGTAGGCACTCAGTGGAGCGCATACCTCCCCAACACTTTTTCCATGTGCAACTGGAAGGGCACTTAGTGGAACGCATACATCCGCCACGTAATGCCTGATCCATGAGAATACATCAGCCTAATACATTTTTGCAATATCATGCTACATAGTGAATAATTATCAATGGTGAAGAATCACTTTTAAAATTAAATAATTCTCGAATCCAGATCCGGATCTGGATCTTTACCAAAATCTAATCATTTCGTCCTTGTCATGCACCCAATTTGTCCACAAAATTTCATCCGGATCCGTCTGTAATTTTTTCAGTTATCCTGCAAACAAGCAAAACAGACAAACAAATGAACAAGCAGTCATAGACTGGTATTAACAAAATCGTCAACTTGACCTCTGACCTTGTCAAATAAAAGCTGTCTCTGGAGAAGGTAGCGACGCAAACCAGAAGTTTCTACGATGATTCTGTACCAAACCATCAAAAATCGAATGTTTGACCTTGCTGTGACCTTGACCTTTGACCGATTTTGACCAAAATCTAATCAGCACTAGCCATCACCCTCCTGAATCAGGTGGTGTAATTTGACATTGGTAGCTTCTTCCGTTCTCGAGTTATCGTGTCTACAAACAAGCAAACACAAACATACACACAAACAAACACACAAACAGATGACGGAAGTCATCAAAGATTTCGAAAGTAAAAATCACTCATAGAGTGACAACTTGGCAAAACAGAATGGCAATCCATAGAGAACATACCTGCGCCTGCCTAAATAGTTTACATTTTGTCTGTCACTGATCGGTTGGATCTGCTTCCAGACCTTAACCAAAATCGAATCAGCTTGTTCTTGTCACCTAACCAACTCTTCCACCTCGTTTTTATCACAAGCCATCCGCAACTTTAAGATATATAACATGCTGTCCATAGTTTTTGGACCCATCTCTCAATGGTGAAAAATCACCTGAAAAATTCTCGAATCTGGATCCGGATTCAGATCTTCACCAAAATCGAATCAATTCATCCTTGCCACATACCCAACGTGTCCATCAAGTTTCATTCGAATCCGTCCTCAACTTTTTCAGATGTCATGCAATATCTTTTTTAGCTCCATCTGTCAATGGTGAAGAATCAGTAAAAAAAAATAAAAATAATATTGTATCCAGATGTCGATTTGGATCTTCACCAAAATTGAAGCAATTTCTCCTCGTGGCACTTCCAACCGGTCCACCAAGTTTCGTGTGAATCCATCCATAACCTTTTGAGATATTGTGCTTGTATATATATTTTTGGCCGTATCGTTCGATGGTGAAGAATCACTAAAAACATTATCGGTGTTTCCCGGTGTTTCACAGGTTGGACAATACATCAACGTGTACCTCGGATGGACAACAAACTGGGTATCCACCCTGCAAGTATTAGTTGGTCGGCATTAAAGATCCCATGGTGTCCTTCACAAATAGGAGTCAAGCTATCGCGGCACCCTGCCAAAATTCCGACCATAACTTATAGAGGGCACAGCCATGCCCTCAGACAATGATGTGACCCTACAGCCTTGTGCTGCCCATGAAAGAAGATGTGCTGATGAACAGGTGTGTGGTTTGAGTGAGGAGATGCAGCATCATGAGGTGTACAATACGTTCACCAAGCTTACAGTTAAGATTTTAAAATTTACAGAACAGCAATCTCGCTAAGATGTTTCAGTGTTTAATATCTGCCTATCTTTATCTTCTTTCCATTTAAACCCTTTGAAAGTGGAACTCTGCCATATTTGTTGATGTAATAGCAATCCAACCTGCGAGGATTTCTGTACAATTTGTTGTAATCCAGGCTTTTCGACATCTGAGCAGCGTTGTGCAATGAGAGACTTGCACTAAATATTCGGGGCACTCATTAGTGACCTCAAATGTAAAGAAGGGGTGACCTTCAGAGCTGCTGTTGTGCCACCGAGGAGCCACGCAAGAATGCTGGGACACTGAGGTCATGATGTAAGAATTAATTCTGCTATATAGTGGCATACCCTAACAATAGAAAGCTCATTGACTATGTCAATGACCAAATTGGTAATGCCACTGATTAACTTGTGCTATATGAGCTGATGCACAGTCTCACTGATTGTTTTGGAGAGCTAGAAAAAGGATGACACAGCAACCAGTGGAGCAGTCACAGCGGATGGAGCCAGATAAACAATGTGCTGCTTGTGGAGACGTGAGGTGATATATTGATCATCATGCTCTTTGGTGATAAGAATGCTGTTGGACAGTGACTGCTGGGCCTGGGCTTCACCTAAGCCATCTTGCATCGAAATTCTGCTCCCCTAGTTCACTGATATTGCTACCTGCAGGATGCTGTTGCTATGCTGCTGCTGGACCTATTCCTGAGGTTGTCCTCAATATGGTTGTTTACTCTTATGTTACTGTCCTATCTGAATTTGAATGCCTCATTGCTGTTCATTAGATTATATCTAATTTGACATAAATGTGAGACTAACTTTTTGCATATAGGTTCATGAACTAAGTTTTATAAATGGAGTGGAACAAGAAACTTGTGATTTCTATCTTCTGCATAACTTCCTCAACTTCTGTTCTATAAACCCGTTTTTATGTCTCACATGTAAAGGCTGATCACCATAAAAGCACCGTTGGCTTATTTTAGAAGCCAATGTTTTTTAGACAGTGTAACCACTCAGCAGTATTTGTGTTTAGTTCAAGAGTTAATCATGTGCACTTCAGGAAAGTAGTGGAAAGTCCTTCAGCTCTTGAGAGGTAGTCTTGGTTATGCATCAACAGTTTCATAGAGATTGCAATGGATTGCAAATAGATTCGGCACTTTTCTTCAGATGGCTGTGTATTCTCAGCTTGAAAGATTAGGAAGAAGCAGATAACTCTACAGAGATGCGGAAGAGGAATTAATGGATGAATTTAAATAAATTTAACTCTTAAAGCTATATAGATCAAGTTGGTCAATGAATGTGCAAAACCTTGTGAAGCTGCAGAGAACAGATGGCAGAAACAGCAGGAGCTGTAAGGCCAGGAAATAGGTGGCCAGACACTAATAGGCCACTACTGTCTGCGGTGAAAAATGATCAGGCCCTGTGCCGGATGGTGCTATTTTCAAGCACCTTGAGTTTGAATTCTTGTGACTGGTTCATTCAATCACTGTCATGATTTGCAGGGATTTTAAGATACATATCATTGTTGACATCTACTTTATGATTTAAATTTCTCCTCTGGACTTTACTATCCTTCGTTCGTGAAGCGAAAAGCGGAGTTAAGCGATCGGTCACGTACGTGTCTGCATTTTTAAAGTTCATTTTCTCAGCAACTGTTAGTCTGATTGACGCTAAATTTTCTCCATCGGTGTGCCTCCTCCTGTAGAATACTTTAGTCATAATTATAACGTCATAGGTCACGTCGTACATGTGACATCTGGGAAAACACCAAAAATTGCACCTCTATATCTCCGAAACCACTCCATGGAAAAAAAAATGTACACATGGCTCATTGTCAAGTACTCCCCATGGGAAATAAGATTTGTTAATGATGACATCATCACTGTCTTCATTATGACGTCATCATTTGATAAGTACAGCGCTTGATTTGATAAGTAATGAAAAAATCTTTTCTTTGCAACTGTTGATCCAATTGACATGAAATTTTGACCACAGGTGCACCTCCTCCTGTAGGAATTTATTATGATAATTATGAAGTCGTAGCTCATGTCGTACAGGTGCCATCTTGGAAAAAACAAAAATTGCACCACAGAATCTCCAAAACCACTCCATGAAAAAATTGAAACATGGCTCATTGTGAAGTACTCGGCATGCGGAATTTGATATTAATGAAGATGTCTTTGGTGCCTTCATTATGACATCATAATTCGACAAGTCCAAACTTGATCTGGCCAGTTTGAAAAAAATAATCTGCAATTGTTGGTCCAATTGACACACAAAATTTTCCACATTGGTGTGCCGCCTCCTGCAGAATATTTTAGTCCTAATTATGATGTCATGGGTCACGTGGTACAGGCCCCATCTTTGTAAAACCCACCTTCCGTCCTCTCTCCTGTTCCTTTTATCCTCTTTTGTCCAGATCCGTTCAGTTTTCTAGCTCTTCCACAGCCTTGACTCTGTATACAAAATAACTGTCATAGGTTAGCAACCATTGTGCAGGCTTGATGGGCCAAATGTTCTCTTTCTGTGTTGAAGTTCCTTGGAAGGGAAGTCGTCTATTATATATTGCGAACCATGGTGTCATTCCGTTTGATCGTCTGTCTCCTGTTTATGGCGTCCGCTTCCCGTGCTGCAGTTGAAAATCTCAACATTCATTTTTGAAATGACTGGAGAAAAGGCATGAATGATGCTGATGTCAAATTTTATTTCGCAACCAGGCTATGTTTCCCTCTTTTAAGACAAATCCAACCTCCGCCGCCCAATGTTTCACCATCATATTGCAGTGGGTGGTATAAGAATCTCAACACTTTGGCTGTAAGTGAAACCAAGAGTACAACACAATTAACCTTTTTAAAGTCCATGAAATAATTTAAATTGATAGATAAACTTAATCTTTTCCCGTCACTGATGATGGGCACTTTTGCTTGATTTACCTTTCCTGGGGACGTGTATTTTTTGCTAGTTCCTATACAAATGAAAGTTGCACGATTCTGTGTGAATGGGGATAAATGTTGTAAGCATCCCACGTTTAATGCTGGATGATACTTCATTTAAGAGCTCTTGGATCCAGACAATGCAGACATGTCTAAAAATATCGATATTCATGCAATTTCGAGTTATGTGCATTTTTTGTGGCACACACAGGTGGTGTATAGGCTCAGAGTCACTGATTCACACCTCCACTGGTAGTAAAAAAATGAATATAACCACAAACTATTCAGGGAATTCCGTCCAATATATAATTACCTTTTCGTCTATTTATTTCATCGAGAAACCTTAGCAGTCTTTTACAATTAGTGACGATTATGCTGTCAAAGGACATTCCAAACTCTATTGGGAACAATTCCCTTACAACAGCCCAGTGGAAACTGGGTTATCTGCTAGTTGTATAAAAAATATAAATTATTATCTACGTAAGTTTTTTTTTTAACTTTAGTTTTGTTACTATCTGCACCTATTGTGAACTTGTTCTGTAAAATCCTGCGTTGGTGTACGGGGGACTTATCATCCTGAAAAATGATGTCCCAAATACCGTTTGATCTTCAAGTAAAATCACAGAATGGACCAAGTTCGTGATAATTCTCAGATTTTGAGACTATGTTCCCTTGATGAAGAAATTGAATGAAAAAAGTCAGAAATGTTACTCTGACATCCCGAAGCCTGGACCATTGGAATGATGTTTGTGAAATTCTGAACTTCTTGAGATCCCTGGTGCTCATCATTGTTCATATCTGTTGCAAATCTAATGAAAGGTCATCTATTTTAAAACATGTCCTCTCCCACTGATATAATTACTTTATTCTCTTGATAAACATACATTAATGAATGTAGAGCAATTTAAAAATTATTTCTTATGTATGCGACCAGCACGATGATCTATATAGGTACCCACACTTGCCTTTGAGGTGTGTCTAGCCTGGGTTTGAATTTCGACCTCGGTATAAACTGTCATCCCGATGTTTCACAGGCAGTGCAAGGAATGAATGTGCCTGCAGTCCTTTGGATGGACGTTAAACTGGTCGTCCCATTTGTCAGCATTAGTTTGTGGATGTTAAAGATCCCATTGTGTCTTTGGTGAACAGGAGATGAGCTATTGCCAACACCCTGGTTAAATTCCAAATGCCTGCCCTGACTGAATTCTGGGAAGGCAAAGGCAAACCACCCAGAATAACCTTTGCCAATAAACTGTTTCGACAGCCCCAGTGCTCTGTAAAGAGAATGGTACAACTCATTATCAAGTATGTGACCAGACTTGCTTTCTACCATCGTATCCCCCCCCCCCCTTCAGCTGGCTTCCCTTGTACTGTACCATCATATTCACGTTGAAGTTGATATGTACCTTCTTTCGGTAAGATGATGTTTATTCTTGGTAAGCTCTTTTGGTGGAATATTTATTTGAATGGCAATTGAAATCATCTAATAATTTGGAGTATTTGCTATCTGTGCCCTCTCCCGAAATGCTCCACATGTGCCCGTTCCATCCCCTCCTCTTCATTTGTCTCCTCCCAACCTCCTTTCTCTTCTCCCCAAACTACTCCCACATGTCCATATATTCCTTTCTCTCGTATCATGTCTTCTTCTTTGCCTTTGCTCAACTTCAATTTTCTCAATACCCCTCCAGCCTCCCCCTTCAATATCTAATAGATAGATGGTTCCTTCTCAGACTACCTCGAAAGTCCACATGTTGCATCAGATGACATCTTTGTTCTTTGGTAGATTGCAAATGGAAATATCGGGCGTCAGGGGATTTCCTTTTTCGCTGAATATTTACTTAACTCAAGTAAATAAATTTAGGAAGAGCCAGAGAATGAACAGACAAGATAACTCCAAGGAAGGGCACCTTGCATTGTCTCATTTGAATCACATGTCCCCACAATGAGATTTGACTGCATGAGAAAGGATTTAATTTTTTGAGGGAACGTTAAATTGGCTGTCATTTTTACTTGTTCTGGTCATGGTTCCATCTTGGTTCCATCAGTAGGTATCGCATCACGTCTATTACACGATAATATATCCTGTGTAATGGTAAGGACAAGACACGGTCGCGAGGTCTTGTCCTTACTATACACAGGGGGCTTTACCGTTCATAAATTCTGGAAGTTCAGCCCAGGCAAACAAATTTAATCATTATCCTTTACTGATGAGCTGAAGTAATGGTGAAAATGTCTGCAGTTATGCTATTTTCTCCATTTGTGGCATTTTCAACGATTCCGGTAAAGCTGAATTCACACTGTAAGATGGCATCCAGGGGTCGCAGTACAGCACAACCTGACAGTGACGTCATGATTTTGCTGTAAGTTGGAGAACAGATTATAATCATATACAGGTGTCCATAAAGTCTTTGTACAACTTTGAACTTTTATAATTTCAGATATTCATATGGTAGAAACAAACTTTAAATGGCATAAGAAAGCATAATTCATCAACTTTTGTTTGTGTTAAAGATGTTATTAATGCTGTTGCTATTACTGTTGTTGGACACAATTCCACGGGGTTTCTTGATGAGTTGACATTTTATGATGAGGCAACTTCTGCATAAGTGGTAAAGTCAACCACCACATTTACCGGATTTGGTTCTCAAACTGTGACAATTAAATCTTTCACACATTATCTTGTATCAGCAAGAGGTGGCTCCTTGTGACTCTGCTCTGAATATGTGCGACGGCTCTTGAATGTCTTCCCAGGCAAGTGGATCGGTAGTTGTGGACCAATTGTTTGGCTACCTCGTTTGCCTGACTTGTCCATAGTGAACTATATTTTATGGGGCGATGTAAAACTGATGTTCACTCACCAAAACCACATTCTTTGGATGACGTTGGAGGCTACGATGACAAATGAAAGTCATGAAATGACTCAGCAACAACTGGAAAATGTCTTTAACAAGTTGGAAAATCGCATTGAAAGATGGCGGTTTTCCTAAAGCCAAAACATTTGAACTAAATTGAGTAAATCCATGATGAATTCATCTTTCATGTGCCATTTACAGTTTGTTTCTATCTTGTGCACAGAAAAGTTCAAAGTTACGTGTGTATGCGAAGAAAAATATTGGGTCCAGATATGGAATCGAACCAAGATCCTCTAACCTAGCAAACCACACCAGTGCTCTACTATCTGAGCTATATGGATGACTCACCAACTATGCAATACAATTCTTCCATGTATACAAGTGCCGCTCTCCCCCCCCCCCCCCCACTGCTTCTGGGGCAGTCGCTCGCTGCCGACCATAGGAGTAGCTCGGGCCTGCTCTCGAGAGAGCAGTGAGGGAAAGAGAGCAGCACTTGTATATGTGGAAGAATTGCGTTGCTCAGCTGGTGGGTTGCCCAGACAGCTCAGATAGCAGAGCATTGGTGTGGTATGCGCTCACACCTGAGTGTTTCAATTCCCAGTCAGAGCCTGTAATTTTTCCACCTATATTTGTGATGTTCTGACTTGTTCATTTCTAATCATATTACTATGCCCACTGTGGTGTTTAATAGCGGACATGGTTGTGTCCCCCCCCCCCCCACAGGGGGAAGACCCTCTTGAGAGCAGGCCCGAGCTGCTGCTATATTCAGCAGCGAGTGCCCCGGAAGCAGTGAGGGAAAGAGAGCGGCACTTGTATATGTGGAAGAATTGCATAGCTCAGATGACAGAGCACTGGTACAGTTTGTTCTTGGACTTGGGTGTTTCTTTTCCAAGTCTGGGTCCGTAATTTTTCCACAAATATTTATGATGTTCTATCCTGTTCATTTCTAATTATGTCCATCCATACAGCCATTGCAACCATACTCTGTGCAGAGCATTGGTGCTGCTGAAGCAGTCTCCTTGGCTCTTGGATACAATCCTGGATGGGTCGCCACTCTGACACAGTATACCAGCAAGCTGGTACTCATTTTGCTGACCTCGGAAAGATGACAGGCAGAGTCAATCCCACCTGGTATTAATTCAACAACCGAGTGGGATTTGTTGAACTCAGGATTACATATATATATATATATATATATATATATATATATATATATATATATATATATATATATATATATATATATATATATATATATATAGTTTCTAGACAGCTCTGGAAAAAATTAAGAGACCACTGCAAAATTATCAGTTTTCCTGGTTTTACTATTTATAGGTATGTGTTTGAGTAAACTGAACATTTTTGTTTTATTCTATAAACTACTGACATTTCTCCCAAATTCCGAATAAAAATATTGTTATTTAGAGCATTTATTTGCAGAAAATGACAACTGGTCAAAATAACACAAAGATTCAGAGTTTTCAGACCTCAAATAATACAAACAAAACAAGTTCATATTCATTTTTAAACAACACAATACTAATGTTTTAACTTAGGAAGAGTTCAGAAATCAATATTTTGTGGAATAATCCTGATTTTCAATCACAGCTTTCATGCGTCTTGGCAGGCTCTCAACCAGTCTTTCACATTGCTGTTGGGTGACTTTATGCCACTCCTGGCACAAAAATTCAAGCAGCTCAGCTTTGTTTGATGGCTTGTGACCATCCATCTTCCTCTTGATCACATTCCAGAGGTTTTCAATGGGGCTCAGGTCTGTTGATTGGGCTGGCCATGACAGGGTCTTGATCCGATGGTCCTCCATCCACACCTTGATTGACCTGGCTGTGTGGCATGGAGCATTGTCCTCCTGGAAAAACCAATCCTCAGAGTTGGGGAACATTGTCAGCGCAGAAGGAAGCAAGTGTTCTTCCAGGACAACCTTGTACGTGGCTTGATTCATGAGTCCTTCTCAAAGACAAATCTGCCCAATTCCAGCCTTGCTGAAGCACCCCCAGATCATCACCGATCCTCCACCAAATTTCACAGTGGGTGTGAGACACTGTGGCTCGTGGGCCTCTCCAGGTCTCCGTCTAATCATGAGATGACCAGGTGTTGGGCAAAGCTGAAAATTGGACTAATCAGAGGAGATGACCTTACTCCAGTCCTCTACGGTCCAATCCTTATGGTCTTTTGCAAACCTCAGCCTGACTCGTCTTTGCTTCTCATTGATGAGGGGCTTTTTTCTAGCTTTGCACGACTTCAGCCCTGCCCCTAGGAGCCTGTTTCTAACCGTCCTCGCCGTGCACTTCACCCCAGCTGCCGTTTCCCATTCTTTTTGTAGGTCACTTGATGTCATCCTTCGGTTGTTGAGTGACATTCAAATGAGTTGGCGGTCATCCCAGTCAGTGGAAAGTCGTTTTCGCCCTCTGCCAGTCTGTAGCTTTGTTGTCCCCAATGTCTGCTGCCTGACCTTGTTCTTACGAACCGTCGTCTTTGAAATTTTAAGGATGAAAGCAACGTGACGCTCACTGTATCCCTCTGCCAGTAAAGCCAGAATTGAACCCTTCTTTTCCTTACTCAAAGCATTTCTTTTCAACTCTTTTGGCATGGTCAATAGTTATTTTTTTGATTCCAATTACTTTTGAGGTACTACTAGCACCGTTTTTGCCATCCAGCTGGTCCTATTGCAAGAGGATAGTAATGACCACAGCAGTGGTTTTTATACTTTTCCTTGTTAAATAAGATTTGGTTCAGGTGATCACCTAATCAGTACCTCACTAAGTAGAATGAGGTGTGCCTGTGTTGGAATTCAACAGACACTGGAATGGAATGGCTGCCATACATGTAGAGATGCTGATTTAAAAAAAATTTGGAGTGGTCTCTTATTTTTTTTCCAGAGCTGTATTTACCAGCATATATCCATCCATGACAGGTATGGGGGACAGGACGGATCACAATACTCGGGTACGGTAGCTTCTTGGGATGTTTTGTGCCGCATTCAACAGCTCAGTTCATATTGGTGGCGTGTCTGGGTGCCCACTGCCCATGGTTGCGTTTGAGACCGGTCGCTTTAGATTGTTGGCCTTGGCATATAGTGCATGAATAACACAAACGATTTGACATATTCATCGTTTCTATATTTCCTCCATCAACAGATTAACAATGTGGCAGGATAAAAGTCATAAATGCTGAGTTGAACAAATGTCCTGAACTCATGGACTTAGTGAAGTAAAGCACGTCATCTGGGACCCGGCCGTCAGTTTGCCGCCGAATGCTGCTGATTGTGACCTCATCGATTCCCTCTGAAAATTCTATCTATGTTCGATTTTTTAAAATCCGCTATCACCTGCGTATATACAGGGAACACATAATGTGAAGATTTCGGAAGTTTGAACAGAATATGTTTGGAGAAAAGTGTGTTTGAAGTTCCAGGCTTACGCCTATTATATTATAGTATGATTATACAAATATATATATATATATATATATATATATATATATATATATATATATATATATATATATATATATATATATATATATATATATATATATATATACACACACACATCCACACTGTATATACATACTGGATATATATGTTGCTGCGGCCATGGGTCCCGAGACACCAGCTTGTCACTCAGGGGGATTAATCCCCGGTTGTTCTCGGTGGAGCCAGACCTGGGGCCACCACTCACAATTAACGTTGTGGTATTGTGGGTTGTTTTAAAACCACGAACGCCACCCAGTCAACGACGAGTTTCAGTGTCCGCGCCTAATTATTCCCTTTAACTAGAGGTCACGTGGTTACCTGAGCGGGGAGCGCACCCTCGGCAAAGCACCAATGTTATCTGATTAGATTTTAATTCGGGCGGTCGAGCGTTTTAATCGCTGGTGCGTGCCGACTATTTTTTGGTCAAATCTGTGGTAATTACCTCCCAGTCTATCTCGGTTCGGCCAATGCTAGACAAATGGAAGGAAAGGACAAACACGGACACGTTGGAAAGGTTGGAAAGGACAAACACGGACACAAACACAAACACAGACAAATAATTTATTAATAATAAAATGAATAAATAAAAAGAACTTTTTATTTGCTGAGGTAAATAAAGAATGAATTTCAAATCAAAATCAATCAAAATGCCAGGAAAGAGACAAAGAGCAGATGGTTATCGTGGGTTGACTTACTTTCAGCTAAACACAGACAAGGGTACCTGGCAGATCATGCAGGTGGAGGGGAGAGGGAGAATCGTCTCGCTCACCAGAAAGTCGTCCATGAAGCGAAAACGTCCTGAAATGTGTGTGTGCGTGTCACGTCCGTCGCCAGCACCCAGCTTTGCCGTGCACCCTCTCGCGGGGCAGCTTTGAACGTCAGTCAACATATGGAGGGCACCAAGATCGTCCGTCATGGGTTTCGACCCTGGTGTTGTTGGTGATCAATCCGTGCCTCACTTGTTGGCGGCGCTGCTCGCACCCACACGCGCATCATACGCTCACTTGCCAAAGCACTGGGAAGGGCGAATTGTTGCGTTGGCGCTGGTCAGACACCCGCTTCTTGCTCGCTTCTCTCACCCTTTGCTTTTTCCTCTCTCCTTTCGCTTTTCTCTCCTCACACTTTCTCTTCAGAACGTACCTCTCGCTCATTTTTATATCCCCGGGCCGTCTGCGTGGGGTGCCTTCTGCCCCAAGCTCACCCCGCCACACTGGGGAACGGTTACCATGACGACCCGTGCGCTCTCAAAAAAGGCGGGTGTCGGAGCTCACGAAAGATTGTTGCTGAGGAAAAATGAGGGTGGGCTTCAGAGATCGTGAAAGAAATGTGTGTAAATGTGTCTGTCGTAAAAAAAAAAATCTTCCCATGAGAGAGGGGATTTATTATTTACCCTTCTCAACGCATCACATTTAAGATCCCGTTAGACATGGGGATGGGGCTTCTCTGAACATGTATTTATGGAAATAACTGTCTGAGGACCTAGATGTGTGGATGCATTCATCAGACCGGATTCTGAAATCCGTAACACTACCCCTTTCCCTCTCCCAGACAAATCCCGAGTCGTCCAACAACTGGCAACATCGGTTTAAATTAAAAAAAAAAAATTACAATATTGCAACTCGCACTATCATGTGACATGTAGGTGAACCCCTACCTCGTACGTTTTAACTCTACCCTTCAGTGTGTGCAACAATTTCAACTAGATATGTCCCACCTGTCCATTTTTCTGTTGTTTTCTTCCATTTTTCTGCTCATCTCTTCCATTCTGCTATTGTTTTCTTCATCCATCACATACATTTTTCTGCTGTTTTCATCTATTTTTCTGTTCATCCTGTCCATTTTTCTGTTGCTTTCTTCGCTCGACATTTTCATTTGTGGCATTAATTGCCTCATGAGCAACATCATGTCATTCTCGTGCTGCACTGGTGATGAGAACCCGGCGTTCTGTGCTATCGCTGCCGCATTTTCCAGAGACCGAGGGAGGGGGTTATTTTCCATCTCTCCCATTGCTTCCTCTTCAAGCTACATTTTGACTTCATGCGGGTCCTGTGTCAATTCCGTATCCATATATACATCATCTACATGGCCCACCGGGACCTGCCCGTGTTGGTCCGCCATTGTTCGTCCCCATAAATTTAACTAAAAGTTGGTCTAACCGCTCTGAATTTCGAGGTGCGTGAAATGCACCACAGGTCCATGACCTGACACCAATTTATTGATCAAGGGGTTCGAAAAATATCCCACTCCTGACATAAGCTGTTGTGGCCACTGGTACCGAGGCACGAGCTTGTCACTCAAGGGGACTAATCCCCCATTGTTCTCGGTAGAGGCGGACCTGGGGCCACCGCTCACAATTAACGTTATGGTGCAGTGGGTTGTTTTATAAGCAAAAACGCCACTCGGTCAACCACGAGTTCCAGTGCCCGCCGCCTAATTATTCCATTTTTTTCCCCTCCTTTCGCTTTTCTCTCCTCAAGATTTTCTCTTCAGAAGTTTTCTCTTCGGAACGTATCTCTCGCTCGTTTCTATATCCCCGGGCCGTCTCCGCGGGGTGCCGTCCACCCCAAGCTCACCCCGCCCCACTGGGGCACGGTTACCATGACGACCCATTCGCTCTCAAAAAAGGTGGTCATTGGAGCTCACGAAAGATTGCCACTGAAGAAGAATTGGGGCGGGCTTCAGAGCTCGTGAAAGAAATGTGTGTAAACGTGTCTGTCGTAAAGAAAAAAAACTTCCCATAAGAGAAGGGATCTATCCTTTACCCTTCTCAACGCATCACATTTAAGATCCCATTAGACATGGGGATGGGGCTAATCTGGACATGCATTTTAGGAAATAACTGTCTGAGGACCTGGATGTGTGGATGCATTCATCAGACCGGATTGTAAATCCATAACAATATATAAACGGATTCCATGGTAGATTCTCCAACCTTTAATTAAACGAGCAATGACTCAACAGTTTCGATCAGCAACATGTGCAACACACAATGCATCCATTAACCGTTCTCATGAGTGATGAACATGACCACAATATCCCCCTAAATACCCAAAAGTGGGGGTGTGCCAAGCCGGACAGCCAATCAACACTTGCATGACGTCACTCGCGTATTCGGACCGTTAACAAATTTAAAATCCATTTGCGCATTAATAGATCAAACAACACACTCATGTAAATCAACTACATTGCACCAAACAACATTTCCGATAACATCAGCAAATATTCGGTCACTGTCATTGCAAGTAAACATGATAAGGACTCATCAAGCGTGCCGCTAAATGCATGTAATAAGTAAATTCACAACAGTGCAAACGTGGCCATGTTCGGAAAAGAAGTGAGGGGGGTTCGTCCTG
>NC_140961.1:108311652-108344152 GCF_056783735.1 Eptatretus burgeri | reverse complement strand
TCGAATTAATTTGTCCTTGGAACACAACAACACACCCGAAGAAGCGTTCTGGGCCCTGTTCTTTTTCTGGTTTTGATCAATGATCTCTCCAACTCTCTGGAAAATCCTCTATATCTTTTTGCTGATGACTCCACCCTCTGCCGTACCATCGGTCATCCCTCAGACCAGCAAGCAGCAGCTTCTTCGCTCACTGCAGATCTGGATAAAATCACAAACTGGTCCAACACGTGAAACATGTCTTTCAATCCGGACAAATCTCACACTCTCACTATGTCTCTCCAAAAGGACCGTTTAGAACCCCCCCCCCCCATCCACTTTCTCAAACGATACTCTGGAAGAAGTCCTTTCTTTCAAGCTTCTGGGTCTCACTATCTGCCATGACCTTTCCTGGGAAAGCCATATTTCAAACCTTGCCTCCAAAGCCAGTCGCCGACTGGGAATCCTCCGTCGTGCCAAGTCCTTCCTCGGCCCACCTGAGCTCCTGACCACTTACAAAGCTTTCGTCCACAGCCTGATGGAGTACTGCTCTCCCCTCTGGGCTGGTGCTCCTGCCTCCCACCTTTCTCGGCTTCATGTTGTGGAAACCAAAGCATTTTGGATCATTGGCATCTCCCGCAATGAGGATGAGTCTTTTGGCCTCTCACTCTCTCACCGCAGGCTGGTCAGTGGTCTTTCTGTCTTCTTCCATCTCCTCTCCAGCCTCGCCCCCCCCCCCACCCCCTGCTCTCTCTGCGATTTGTCCCCACCACATTTCCGCAGGGCGCTCAAAATCCGCCAACAACCCCTTTCTGGTAAAACTACCAAAATCACGAATCACTGCTCATCTTCACTCTTTCATTCCTCTTTTTTCTTGCCTTTGGAATAAACTCCCACACTCTATTCAATCCCATTCTTCCCTCCAGACCTTCAAAACAGCTGTTCACCACCACCACCTCTTATCATCCCCCATCCAAATCCTCGATCTTTTCTACCCCCGATAATCCATGCAAGCCCACCTCCTTCAAATTCCCTGCTTTCCTTCCTGAAAGTCCCTGTAGTGTCCATCTTGTAATCCCCATGTTCCCCACCCCATCCCTCTCCCTTCCACAGATCTCCTAATGTCTCTGTTCCCCACTGTTTTGTCCTTCCCACGCCCACCCCTCTTGTCTCATGCCCCCTTGCTGTGCATTGTGTTAGCTCTCACACGAGCCTCGACAAGGTATGCAATTTTTTTTTTAAACCCCAACATGTAGACCAAGTTTTGTCCGAATCCATCCACAACTATTTGAGATATCGTGCTACATATCGTTTTTGGCCAAATCTCTCAATGGTGAAGAATCACTTAAAAAAAATTCTCGTAGTTGGATCCGAATCCGGATCTTCACTAAATTCTAATCAGTTCGTCCTTGTCACACACCGAACCTGTCCACAAAATTTCATCCGGATCCTGTACACAAACAAACAGACAGAAAGGGGTGAAAACATAACCTCCTTCACCTTCGGTGGCGGAGATAATATGGTCCATTTCTTTCCATTCTCACTTTTGATTTTAAGCTGCGTGATCAGCTAACCATGTTTTATAGACTTTGACGTATGTTTTATTTAAGCTTGAGTTATTTGTTCGGTAACTTTTGGGTTGTGTCCTTGTAGAAAGCTTACTGACTTACCATGAGAGCTACATTAAATTGCACTTGTTCTCTTACTCTGTTGTGCATTTTTGAGCCATACACTGGATAGATATGTCTGTGCCAGCTGCTTGCTTTTTTGCTTTGCTGTGCACACGAGTTTCAAAAACTTTGCCTATGCTTAAGGGCACAACAATCTAATGGCTTTCATTTTGCAGCATCCCAAGCTGAACGCAGTTGCTGAGAACGAGTTCAATTAAACATAGTTACTAAATCTTAAATCGAATAATCGGGGTTTGTGGCTATCGATAAACAAAATATCTTTTAGAGTGCTGGTATATCCTGGAATTTTGTGTTTACACCATTTTCTTTTGCTTGCACCTTTCATACTTTTTTCGTGTTGTACGTAATAATGAGAAATTATTTTCAAATTGAGAAATAGCAAAATAGGAAGTGAGGTTGTCACGTAACTTCGAACCAAATGAATATGATTGCATTTTATTTTTTTACAGTTTATGGATGTAGGTTGGGATTTAGGGGAGCGTGGGGGATGTGGGTGGTGGGGCTGGGGGAGATTTCAATTTAGAGGAGTAGTTAACAAAAGAAAGGGGAAAGGAAAGATAAGTAGGAAAATCGGTGTAGTAATAAGTAAAATATGAGGAGGAAGAGAAGGGAGGAAGAAAAAGGGATTGTGTTCCCATTTTGCAAATGTGATCGGAAGATGTCACATGTTGTAATGGGGCATTTCGGGGAGCTCTAAGGATAAAAACAATAATCAAGAAAGGATATAATTTTCAAAAACATGTTTTTTGTTTGTAATGTCTTTTCAAAAATAAATGTTTTGACATTATTGATATGAAATTTTGTCTCCATTCTGTTTCAATGAATTCTGTAATATTAATTAACACATTTAACAATGAATCCATAGTGGGATTGTCATTGGGAAACAAAAATGGGGGTTATGTACCACAAGCTATGATGTAATTGTTTTGCATGCTTTGTGTTTTTGGCAAATGTTGCATTCCTGCGAAAAGCATAAAGATTATGATTAAGAATGAGAATGGAAAAGGCAGTATGTACTGTCTGTGACCCCAAAATGATGCAAATGTTGAATCAATTGTTTTAATTATGGTCAGAAACATGTTTTGATGAATGATAGATCAAATTTGCTTCACCACTGCCCCATCATCACACTACCCATGCCCCACAACCCCTCCCACAAGCCCAGCTAGGTGCCAGCCACCTTTTCCATTTCTATCAACATCATGGGCTTATACTACCATCTCATAATCTCTCCCTACAGTTGCTTCCTCCTCTTCCAATGCTATCCATCTGACAGACACGGTTCTCTCAGCCACTTTCGACTCCTTCCTTTCTTCCCATCCCAACTCTTTCTCTCTAACTCGTGGTGATTTTGATTATCAGCATTTTGTTTGGTAATTAGTGTTCACCCTCACACTGCTTTCCAGGTTTTTGCATCCAATTGCTTTTGCGACACGTCTAGCCTCACCGAATCTGATGGATTTCCAATCCATATTTCCCTTCCTGGCTGCAACTTTCGACTTGACTTCATCATGTCTAACTTTCCCACCTTTCATTCTTCCTCTTTCTCGGCTTTCCTTGGCTATTTGGATGGTGTACTCATGAAAGTTTGTTTTCCTGGTGGTCTTCAGGTATCCACCAAGGTGCCACCATATCTGGCAGTTTAATGAGGAAAATTGGTTTGGCCTGCGATTTGTGATATTCTCCACTGACTGGCCCCCTGTCTCAATTTTTGGATATGTAGTTGTTGCCTGGACATTTTTCTCATCAAACTAATCTCCTCCATCATTTCATACCTGCTTGTCTACAGTCTGCCGAATACTTAGTCCCCCGTACAACAATTAATTCTGAAAGCAATTGCCAGAAAGCAGCTTGCCTGTTGATCCTGAACACTCATCCCCGTTGGTGGGAATCCGCAGTCTCTCTGCAAAACTCCGAACACATTTCTTTTCATTGGTGTGCTCGAATTCAGCATCACGTGCATCTCAGGTCTAAACTTGTAGGTCTTTGACGATGCTCAAAAACTTGGTGGAAGATGGTAAATTCAGTCTCTGGAACATGCTCCTCATCTGTTTCTTCACTCTTGAAGGACATGCTCATGATGGGCATTGCCCAGGCTAAGGCTGACTGCCTTAATCTGCCCTTTCAGAAAAGACCAAAGTTCCCATTTCCTTGACCCATCCAACACGGAAAATGTCTACCCTAAGTGGAGATTTCCGCCACTATTGGTCCAGAGGACATCAGTGGTCTATTGTACACAAAAAGGTTGATCTTACCTTGTCTACTTCTTTTTGTCTATTATTTTCCAGTTAATTTTCCAATGGTTACCTGCACACATTATGGATAATTGCCAGTGTTACCCCAATTCATAAAATTATAGTGCCAAACCTTACCCCCTTAATTGTAGACCCATTGATCTTCTCCTCCATCATAAGCAAATTACAGCAGACCTCAAGACTCATCTTTTTCAAACTCTCTGATCTTTGACCAGAAGCTTACATTCTGCTTAGGTTATTTTACCTTGGACATGCTTCTTCTGCTATGTCAATAATGGATGGATGCCCTCAATCTCAAAAAGACATCATGTCTATTTCATTCGAGACCCCATGCCTTTTAATCTGTCTGCCACTACACCCTGATCTCCAAACTGTCAGCTAATGGTACCCACAGTTCTATGCTTGACTGGCTATCAGATTTCATGTATGCTCACAAATTATAGTTTGCTTTGAATGGATTTTTATCCATGTCATAACTCAAGAAGCTGGTGTTCCATAAGGAAAAGTATTCTGAGCTAAAAAAAACAAAACTTTTTCTTGGTACATGTACATAAATTGCATGTATTCTGTCACTGGCAAATCCATTTCCATCAATTTGCAGACAACCCCATTCTGTGAACTAGAACAGCACTCGTTTGAGTACATATCTCTGCCAGGCTGAACAATTTACATTTTGTATCCCACTAATAGGCCGAATATGAATCCAGACATAGAACAAAATCTAATTGGCTTGTACTTATCACCTAACTCATCCATCAAGTTTTGTCATACCTCATCCACAACTTGTTGAAATGTGATGTTTTGTTTTTGTCCCCAGCTGATAATGGCAAATAATCACTTCAAAACTTAAAACTTCTCGGATTCGGGATCCAGATCTTCACCAAAATCTAATTGATTTGTCCTTGTCGCACACGCCACCTGTCCACCAAATTTCCACCAAATCTGTCCACAACTTTTTGAGATATCCTGCTCACAGACAGACCATAGGCATCAAAAAGCTACATGCTGTTATATCAAACAAACAGTTTTAAATGGAGGGCCTCGGGCATTTAAATTGCATCAGATGTGGCAATAAATACAAATTGTTCCTCCGAGCTTGCCGGCTCAATCACAGAAGACGCAATTTGCATTTTTGCCGCCTCCATCTGCATCCTGCTTCGAATCTCGTGCGGGCACGAGCAACTTGCTCCACAATAAAATATACTCCAAGGGAGTAGATTTTACAGACAAGTGGTTTCAGTGAAAAAAAGGAAGTTTCAGGTTTTTCAGAAAGGATTTTGATTCAACCAATTGTGCCTTGAATACCACTTCACTGATGACATCATCGTTATCACCATATATAACCCTTCTGGAGTTCATGACATATGCCAAGTTTCAATTTTTTTTCGAGAAGTTTTGGAAAAGATGTCCAATTATTAAAATTTTAATCCAATATGGTTTGCATCTCATGTGTCCTATGACATCAGATTTAGCAATAAAATATTTTCTATAGGGAGCCCCACCGATGTTAAAAGTTTCGCATTGATCAGACAAGCAGTTGCAGAAAAAATATAATACAAAAAAGTATATTAACATCGACATAGACACACAGAAGATGTCATTTTTTTTCCTTTAATCCAATATGGCTGCCATACCATGTGACCTATTGAAGTGAATGCGTGATCAGAGTGATCGTATTAATTTGCAATTGGTCACTGGCTTTTCCTATTAAGGACAGACACACAGACAGACAGACAAATGTGTTACAATAGTCCTGCAATCCTTGTGGGGCAAGACTAATAACGTTGAGGCAGATGATTTGTCTCCAGGCAATACATTTTGGTGCATGGAGGTTCTCAAACTTGTGGCATTCTAAACACTAATAAGGAAATAGAAGAAACAAAATGATGTCAATGAGCTGCAGAATGTTATTTTCAGCCTTGTTGCTGTGTTATATGGAACAATAGATGATTAAAATGAGGTGTCAGCAACTGTTATGGTTGTCTCAATTTTTGGTGAAAAAAACCTCCACAAGTGGTGTACTTTTAACATCATTACCTACAAAAAACCCCCCAAAAAACAAAGTAAGAGACATCAAACAATTAATCAATGAATCTCCGACTCCCTTGTAAAGTGATGCTTGCTTCATCCTCCAATGAGGAAAACATGAAAAATTGATAACCAATTTAAGACTCCAAATACGATTCTCTTCATTGCAGCATCCTGTAAATTTAAATGGATAATGGTATGTTAGGAAATGACGGGGTTTTAAAAAATTATTCTCGCAGATACAAGAATTATGTAGCCAAAATAAATTCTTCATGTTTTTAACATCACATATGTTATATTCAATTCCAGATTTGAGTTGCAATAAAATGAATTGTGTTAAAAAAAGATGTGGCATATCCCTATGTGCCTTCTCATTGTTCAGAAAAGTAGAAAACATTATGTCCTTCCACATGTGAGAAAGGACGTAGCTGTTTGAGAGAGGGTGTTGTGTAGAGCGACGAGAAATGAATCCTGGGCCGAGCTCGATGAAGCTATGAGAAGCGGCTGAAAAAGGCAGGATTTTTTTTACATTACAAAGGAGGTAATTGCGAAGGGATTTCATCGAAATGCTTTAGATAATGAAGGGTATCAGCAAAATATGTGCAGAATAATCTTTTATTAGAAAGGATACTGACAGGACGAGGAAACACTGTTTAAGAGTAAATAGGAAGATGGTTAGGATAGTAGTAAGGCAAGTAGTGGGGCAACTTAGCTAAATATAGCATAACAATTGTGCATTTTGTGAGGAAAGCACCAAATTTAGCACACTAGTAGCCTAACATATTATGAACAGATTTGGATATTGGGCCATCTCAAAATTTTTGATGGCAGTGGAAAATGGCTGCCACAGCCATCAGCGGCTGAATTTGAGATGGCCCAATATCCAAATCTGTTCATAATATGATGGGCTACTAGTGTGCCAAATTTGGTGCTTTCCTCACAAAATGCACAATTGTTATGCTAAGTTGCCCCACTAAAGGGTCTTCCACTCAAAGAGGTGAATGCATGGAATGGGGTCCCTGCAATATCTGCATGTAGTGGAATTTGGGGGGGGGGGGGTCAATTCGAAGTTTCGGTTTCATAATCCTTTTTATAATATCATGTCCTTTATTTCTCTTTATTTTTTATCTCCACCACCAAAGGTGAAAGGACGTTAATTTTTCACCCCGTCTGTCTGTTTTTCTGTGTGTCTGTTTGTCTGCAATCAGGATACCTCAAAAAGTTATGGACGGATTTCGATGAAACTCGGTGGACACGTTGAGTGTTTGACAAGAACGAATCGATTCGATTTTGGTGACAATCCCGATCCAGATATGAGAATTAAAAAAAAAAATTGAAAGTGATTCTTCATAAATGAGAGACCCAAAAACAATATCCATCCATCCATTGGGACCATACTCTGTGCAGAGCATTGGTGTTACCTAAGTAGTCTCCTTGGCTATTGGGCACAATCCTGGACAGGTTACCACTCCGACACAGGATACCAGCAAGCTGGCACTCATTTTGCCGACCTCAGGATGACAGGCAGAGTCAACCCGACATGGCATGAATTCAACAGCCAAGTGGAATTTGAACTCAGGATTCAAGGATCCCAAGCCCACCACCCTACCATTAATCCAACCCCAAGCATATAAAAACAAAATATATCATCATATTTCAAAACGTGGACAGATTCAGAGAAAACTTAGTGGGTGATTGGGGTGTGTGACAAGAATAAGCCAATTACATTGTGTTTAAGGTCCGGATGCAGATCCGGCATATCAGTGGGATACAAAATGTAAACCGTTCAGCTTGGTGAAGGTATGTGCTCTACCGAGTGCTGTTGTTGTGCCCTCCTGTTTATTATGCTTACATTTGAATGCTTCTTTTGCCTCAGGATTTCACTTTTAATTTACAGTGTCATTGATGGTGCAGGAAGCCGTACGGGCATGCATTCATCACTGTCGCAACATTTTACCTTCATTTGCTTGCTCTGTGCAATTTATTCTTAATGCTGCTCTTCTACAAGCCTTTAATTTGTAAATGAAAAGCATATATTGTCTGAAACCGTGTGCATCTAAACTATGCCATGGTATATTTTACATGAATAAGCCTTCAGCCTGGAACATGATATCCATTGCCAGCAAGTTGCACATTCTGTGTGTCTTCACAATGATCAGCGTGTATATGCTGCAATATTTATTATGCAATCAACTACAACCGGAGGTGCAGTTTTTTGAAATACTTGGCATCATTACTTGCCTCCAGGACCTGTCATCACCTTGGATCAACTCAAAAGAGCAAGGCATTTCATTGCCATTCGCAGTTTGTAAGAGCGTAGTAAGCTTCACCTGTTTTCTCTCTTTTGTAGGATCACCTCCTTGAGTCTATCTTGGCATGGCTCTTTCATCCAGTCCTTTACAAGAAGCATCTCACGACCATTACATGTTATCTCCAATCCCAACTCATCAGCTTTACTATTCTTGCTAATTCTTTTCTTTTGCCTTTCAGCAAGTTTATCAGTTCACTCCTTTGTCATTTTTCTGTATGTAGCGTATTTTTCCTCGACACTCTATTGTGGGCGTGTCACCTCCTTCCCTCCTCCACCCCTGTCTTTCATCCAACTCTTCCAAGAGCCCCGATGTCTATACTAAAGAGTTTAAGTGCAACTAAATAATTTCAAAAGCAATATTCCTGACACTTTCAAGGTCCTTATAAAAATTGTGCTTGGTGTTGGCTTAATGGTTAGGGTGGTGAGCTTGGGATCCTAGGATTCGAAGTTCAAATCCTACTTTGCTGTTGAGTTAATATCAGGTGGGGTTGACTCTGCCTGTCATCCTTTTGAGGTTGGCTAAATGAGTGCCAGCATGCTGGTATCCTGTGTCGGAGTGGCGACCCGTCCAGGATTGTGCCCAATTGTGTCCATTGTGCCCAACTGCTTAGGCAGCACCAACGCTCTGCATAAAGTCTGGTCCCAATGGATGGATGGATGGATGGATAATAATTGTGAGTACATAATCACTGCATAAAACCTGACTGACCCAAATACATCCTGACAATAACTTCAGACATTTTAAACACTAAAACCAGGCTTGTTGTAGATCTGACAAAAAGAAATTAAACAGGAACAAGGAAAACAAAAATGTACATAAACTTTAAATTTCATGAAAATCGAAAATTACATCCACTTCTCCGTCTCTTTCAAACTTCATTGAGAGAAAACTTAATTGTGGTAATTAGTGGTCATGTCCCTTCTATGAGAATCTATAGTATGACCATGCTCTTCTGAAGTTATAATTAAGAAAATTGAATTGCATAGTTGAAACTCCCCCCCACCCCCCCCCGCCCCCCAAAAAAGAAACCAACAACATTTGAGTATATTATATCAAGCTAAAATAATTCTGGCTTTCGTGACTTGGAGACCCTCAATTTTACGAATCCATGTGAAGCCTTTTCCTTTTCTTACAAAGGTAACGTCATCGTTAATGTCCACAAGAAAGTGCAAACAGGGAGAAAACTGTTAAACGTCACCCTGAATAGAATGTCATATTCACCGATGCAGCACCCTACTAGCATTGCATCAGAGCAACAGTATGGAGTTGATCCTTTTTCTCACTGGTTTAACCCAGGTAGTCCAGCAGCGTAGTCTGATATTTCAGATCAATTGTTCAAATTTGCATATAAGAACCGAAATTGGTACACATGTAGAATACATTATTCTACATGTGTACCAATTTTGGTGCTTTATGCAAATTTGAACAATTGGTTTCCTATGCTGCAGTACTAAGGCAAGACAACTCTACAGTGACCATAATAGAACTCAGCTTATGAACTACTAGTTATTTTGATATAGGAAATCTGGAGGAATGGTTGAATCCAGGGGGAGGAGGGAGGCTTTCCCTGCCATTCCTGTTTCCAGTGATTGCATGTAGTATCATTGACTGATCCAGAAATGAACTCATGCATTTCAGTTGCTTTGTGTTATCATTTAAAAGCATCATACCTTCTGTCCCTTACATTTTCAGTATTATGAGGTGTTCTGTTTTATGAATTCCTCAATTCCTAATTTATAGAGCTGAAATTTTCATGAAATCCCACCATCACCCCCTGACAATCATGTGCACAGATGGTTTAAGGAAGGATATAGCTTGTTCAAAATATGTGATAAATTTCACTGAACATATTGTCTGAAAATGAGAAACTGTCACTGTGGTTGTGTAAAAAGGTTCTGAATTATTACACCACTGGATTTCAAATTAAGTGATGGTAACATGTTGATGTGGCTGAGCAAAGCTGGCGATTAATATTTAACATTTGAACGTTATCATCACAGGAGAATAGCGTATGGCTCTGAATGCACTTGCAAACTAATGATGTGAAGTGCCAAAGGACACTAAAGGTACCCTTTGTGGATGAAATGCCAAACCTTTCATTCCATTGGTCGAGCAGGACTTACCTTTCAAACAAAACAGTGCAATTCCTGTTTTGCACTTTACAAATGAAAAAAAACCATCCCAGTGACCCTCTCTGTTTACCTGTCATCCACTCCTGCATAAACACCAAGAGCATCGTGAATATGAAGTTTGTTGCAGGGAAAATGTGCCATCGTGTTTTTAAGCAGTCATGTTTTCTTATTACCTCCGTCACTGAAGGTGGATGGAAGTTATGTTTACACCCATGTCTGTCTGTCTGTCTGTCTGTTAGTAAGCAGGATATCTCAAAAAGTTATAGTTGGCTTCGGACAAAACTTGATGGACAGGTTGGGTTTGTGACAAGGATGACTTGATTCCATTTTGGTGGAGATCTATTGAAAATGTAAAGTGTTCAACTGAGCAGAGTGGTGCACTCCACCGAGTACCGTTCTGGTACTTGTATTTGTTTGGTAATCACCCTCACCAAAAGAGACGGTTTTGCATTTGGGTCCATTTGTCTGTTTGTTTGTCTGTTTCTTACTTGGTGAAAGTTGCCAAGTATGTTGGTTTGTAGCGTCTGTTTGTCATAGGATTTTGGGCTACAGTTTTGAATGAATCGTTCTCAAAATTTTTGTGTTGTTGACCGGCCAAGGACAGCACCACGCAATTTTGGTGAGGATGCGGATGCAGATCTGCATCCTTGAATATTTGTTAACGATCCTTCAACATTGGAAGATGAGTTGAATAAAAAAATTGATGAATTTAAGTTCTGTCCAGCATACAAATTTCTTATTTGTTTGTTTATTTATTTCCCAGCTCTGACAGTGGGGGATATGTTACAACAGTGTTTGATTCATTCTGTTTCGCCAAGTGTCGCTCTATGAGTAATTTCTTGTTTGTTTGTCTGTTTGTCCGCAGAGTATGTGTTAACGTAGGCCACAATCGTCACGTAGTGGAAGCCATTCGTACACGTTCTCTTGTTTTTCAATCAAGTACCTCTATAAGGTATGTAAATTTATAATGTGAGTACATCTATAAAGTATGTACAATTAGATTGTGAGTACGTCTATAAAGTATGGACAATTAGAATGTGAGTACATCTATAAAGTATGTACAATTAGATTGTGAGTACGTCTATAAAGTATGGACAATTAGATTGTGAGTACGTCTATAAAGTATGGACAATTAGAATGTGAGTACGTCACTAAAGTATGTACAAGTTGAATGTGAGTATGTCTATAAAGTATGTATAATTAAATAGTGAGTACCTCAATAAAGAATGTACATTTATAATGCAAGTACATCTATAAAGTATGTACAATTAGATTGTGAGTACGTCTATAAAGTATGTACAATTAGTTTGTGAGTACATCTATAAAGTTTGTACAATTAGATTGTGAGTACGTCTATAAAGTATGTATAATTAAATAGTGAGTAACTCAACAAAGAATGTAAATTTATAATGTGAGTACATGTATAAAGTATGTACAATTACATTGCGAGTACATCTATAAAGTATGTACAATTAGATTGTGAGTACGTCTATAAAGTATTTACAATTAGAATGTGAGTATATCTATAAAGTATGTATAATTAAATAGTGAGTACCTCAATAAAGAATGTAAATTTATAATGTGAGTACATCATTTAAGTATGTACAATTAGATTGTGAGTACGTCTATAAAGTATGTTCAATTAGATTGTGTGTACGTCTATAAAGTATGTACATTTAGAATGTTAGTATGTCTATAAAGTATGTACAATTACATTGTGAGTCTGTCCATAAATTAAGTACAATCAGAATGTGAGTATGAATGTAAAGTATGTACAATTAGATTGTGAGTATATATATATAAGGTAAGTACAATCAGAATGTGAGTATGAATATATAGTATGTACAATTAGAATGTGAGACTGTCCATAAAGTAAGTACAATTAGAATGTGAGTATGAATGTAAAGTATCTACAATTAGAATGTGAGAATGTCCATAAAGTAAGTACAATCAGAATGTGAGTATGAATAGAAAGTATGTGTACAATTTGGATGTGACTACGTCTCTAAAGTATGTTCAATTAGAATGTGAGTACGTCAATAAAGTATGCACAACTAGAATGTGAGTGTCAATAAAGTATGTACAATTACAATGTGAGTACTTGTTTAAGGAATGTACAATGAAATTGTGAGTATGTATATAAAGTAAGTACAATCAGAATGTGAGTATGAATATAAAGTATGTACAATTAGGATGTGAGTACGTCCATAAAGTATGTACAATTAGAATGTGAGTATGTCGAGATAGTATGTACAATTAGAATGTGAGTATGTCGAGATAGTATGCACAATTAGAATGTGAGTATGTCGAGATAGTATGTACAATTAGATTGTGAGTACGTCTATAAAGTATGTACAATTAGAATGTGAGTATGTCTATAAGGTTTGTACAATTCGAATGTGAGTATGCCTATAAAGTATGTACAATTAGAATGTGAGTATGTTTATAAAAGTATGTACAATTAGAATGTGACTATGTCTATAAAGTATGTACAATTGGAATGTAAGTATGTCTATAATGTATGAACAATTAGAATGTGAGTATGTCTCGATAGTATGTACAATTAGAATGTGAGTATGTCTATAAAGTATGTACAATTAGAATGTGATTATGTCTTGTAAAGTATGTACAATTGGAATGTGAGTATGTTTATAATGTATGAACAATTAGAATGTGAGTGCGTCTTTATAGTATGTACAATTGAAATGTGAGTACGTGTTTAAAGAATGTGCCATTAGAATGTGAGTATGTCTTTAAAGCAGGGGTGGGGAACCTCCGGCCTCCGGGCCGTATACGGCTCGCGAGACCGTTTGATCCAGCCCGCGAGGCAATTCATAAAAATAAATAAAAGCAACCTCATAAATACAACACAAAAAAACTCCAGACAGCGTTTATTTTTTCCTAAAAAAATAAATTAAACGCACAGCTAAAAAGGGACAGCTGTCATCTGTCTGTTTCACGTTCAGGGTCAGTGAATGCAGCACGTGCGTAACGTAATGTGTGATCACGTAATCTCATGTCATCATTTCATTCAGTGTATGCAAACATAGCGACTAACAAGAAAAGAATGTCGCACTTTCCAAGAGAAATGGGCAAACGATTATTTCTTTGTGGAAGTAAAAGACAAGCCAGTATGCCTAGTTTGTCGGGAAGCGCTCTCGGTGATGAAAAAGTCCAACCTTGAGCGCCATTAGAGCTCGAAATGTCCTAAACTGGACGAGTTGAAAGGACAAATGCGCTTGGATAAAGTTAACGCTCTTCGGCGGAGTTTTGGTGCTCAACAAGCAGTCTTCACAAGACCACAATGTGACCGAGACAACACTACGCATGCTAGTTTTGTGGTGAGTGAGCTAATCGCTAAGAATCTGATGCCGCATTCAGAAGGACAATTTGTGAAGGAGTGCCTTGTTGCCACTGCGGAGCTGCTCGCACCAGACAAAGTAAAATTGTACCAAAGTGTCAGTTTGTCTCGAAAAACTGTCTCAGATCGGATTACTGAAATGACACAAGATATTGAGAAAACACTGAAGGACACCGCAAGAGATTTCCAGTTTTTCTCTCTGGCCTGCGATGAGACAATGGACATAACAAACACCGCCCAACTAGCCATTTTTGTGCGGGGGATTACAGCTGAGTTTGATACGAGTGAGGAGTTGCTGTCTTTGAAAGCCATGCATGGCACCACCAAAGGTGAGGATTTGTTTGAGCAAGTTGTTTTGGCTATGTACAAATTCGAACTGCAGTTTGACAAGTTAAGTGGCCTGGCCACGGATGGAGCCCCAGCCCTGGTCGGCGCGCAAAAGGGATTGACTGCATTGGTCAAAAAAGAAATGAGTCGTCTCAGTCTCGATCCAAGTGAGTTAGTTGTATGCCACTGTATCATACACCAAGAGAATCTGTGTGCACAGTCCCTGAAGCTCAAAAATGTGATGACAACTGTCGTTTCCACCAAAAACGTCATCAAAAGCAGAGGGCTGAACAGCCGCCAGTTCAAGGAGCTACTGAGTGAACTAGAGTCAGAGTACGGAGATCTGGTTTACCACTGTGAGGTGCGGTGGCTGAGTCACGGAAATATGCTCACACGGTTTTACTCACTGAGAGAAGAAGTGAAACAGTTCATGGAGATGAAGGGGAAACCTGTCATGGAACTCAGTGATAGCAAGTGGCTGTGTGATTTGGGCTTCATGGTGGACATTACCAAGTACCTGTCAGAGCTGAACGTTAAGCTCCAAGGTCCCAACCAGCTTGTCAGCTCTCTGCAATCAAATGTGAAATCATTTGAAGCTAAACTTAAGCTGTGGCAAGTGCAACTGGAAAGGGGAAACACTGTCCACTTTCCCACTCTGCAAGAACAAAAGCCTGCTGTGACATCTGAATATGCTGCTGAGTGTGCAAAACTCCTCCAGGCATTTGGAGAGAGGTTCCAGGACATGAAAAGTAAACAAAGGGAACTGAACATATTTGCCACGCTGTTTAATGTTGAACCAGCTGATGTGCCTGACAACCTACAACACGAAATCATTGAGCTGCAAAGCAATGACGAGCTCAAAGCTAGGAACAACAACCTCCCTTTGCTCGAGTTCTACAAACTGTTTGTACGTGCTGAGGATTTCCCCATTCTGAGGAGACATGCACTGAAGTTTGCATCACTGTTTGGGACGACCTACAGCTGTGAGCAGATCTTTTCAAAACTGACTCTTGCAAAGACTCGGTTCCGCTCAAGACTGACTGACCCAAACCTGCAAAACCAGCTGCGAGTAGCATCATCATCACTACCACCTGACACCAAACGCCTCGCCAAAGAGAAACAGTTCCAGCCATCGCATTAGGTGAGTCCGATATATGTGTTCAATAATTTTGCATGGCCCTCGAAGGATGTTCTAAAAATCGAAATGGCCCTTGACAGGAAAAAGGTTCCCCACCCCTACTTTAAAGTATGAACGATTTGAATGTGAGTACGTCTTTATAGTATGTACAATTAGAATGTGAGTACGTGTATAAAGAATGTACCATTATAATGTATGTCTTTAAAGTATGTATATTTAGAATGGGAGTACGTCCATAAAGTATTTGTTATGTTTGTGGTGTAGATGGAGGAACTTTTTTTTTTTTTTTTTGTATACCTTGGTCGAGGCTCGTATGAGAGCTAACACACAACTCACAGCAAGGAGGCATGAGACAAGAGGGGCGGGAGTGGAAGGGACAAAACAGTGGGGAACAGACACATTAGGTGAACTGTGGAAGGGAGAGGGATGGGGATGGGACGGGGAACATGGCGAAGAGAAGATGGACATTTCAGGGACTTTCAGGAAGGAAAGTAGGAGAAATGAAGGAAGTGGGCTTGGGTGGATTATCGGGGGTAGAAAAGATCAAGGATTTGGATGGGGGAAGATAAGAGGTGGTGGTGAACAGCTGTTTTGAAAGCCTGGAGGGAAGAATGGGAAAGAATAGAGTGAGGAAGTTTATTCCAAAGGCGGGAAAAAAGAGGAATGAAAGAGTGAAGATGAGCAGTGATTCGTGATTTTGGTAGTTTTACCAGAAGGGGGGTTGTTGGCGGACCTTGAGCGCCCTGTGGAAATGTGGTGGGGACAAATCGCAGAGAGAGCAGGGGGGGCAAGGCTGGAGAGGAGTCGGTAGAAGACAGAAAGACCACCAACCAACCTGCGGTGATTGAGTGAGAGGCCCAAACTTCACAGAAAAGGGAGGATTGTGCAGAGTAGCATGGTCCATGGATGAACAGGCGACATCTCGATGTAATTTAAGTCGGGAAACTGTCAGCTAAGTTGTTATGTGTCACCGCATAGGGGTAGGTGGGGTGGGGGTGGGGGAGGTGGTGGTTTGTATATTGGATTGGGTGTAAGGACAATTTCTCCCAGTATGTGATTTTCCACTGTGACCTTTTCCTATATTTTTTCGTTTACAAGACTGGCGATAAAAAGTAATCCTTAAAACAACAATAACAACCAAGCAGAATGTTCCAAGCAGGCAAAAACCCCGCCTCCAGGAATGGCAACTGGCAAATCACTCCTCTGGGGTGTATGATGGATGGACATGAGGTCAGAAGGTTCAGGGGAGAGGAGAGTTGTGTGAGGTATACAAATGGAGGAAAAAGGATCAAGCTCGCTGGCTTCCCCTCGACATGGTGAAGAAGGCTGCATGATTGTCATGTTAATGCTGAGACAAATTTGTTCGCACGCTGGAGCAAAACGTTAGCCATTGACTGTTCGGCTGAGTCGTGAAGTGTGCACATTTCTGAGGAGGGAAGAAGAGCGTGCCTCGTGGCCTTATCATGGTGCCTCAGAAATTGTCTCGTATGGTTGAGGAGGAAAGTGGGTGATTGTGGTGAATGGACCTCGTGCAAAAGAGGAACAGTCAGCATATTTGCTCATGAAAAGAGGCTGCACAGTGGTTTCTGAGTCCTGGCATTCAATACAGCCACACAAAATATCTCACGTACGTTTCCCACCCAGAGAGCAACTTGGCGCCATTTTCGAGTGCAAAGACAACACGGTTTCGATGATGCCAGGTCCAAAAAGGATCATCTCTGGACGAAGCGAAGCGCCAGAGTAAAAGAGGGATTTTTCTTTTAAGTTATCTTTCCCCTTGTCCGTTTTTGTAACTGTGTCTCGAGGTGCCTCGACTTTAGTCTGTAAATTACCTCAAGTTTCATTACCTCATGCTTTGATTTATTTTCATTATTATGCTTTGATTTATTTATATTATGAATACTTGATTTATGTTCATTAAAGCCCGATTTATTAAGATTGCTTGTGTCTGTCTATTCATTATGGGTTCGAGTATAAACCATTTCGTGCGGCGGCTGAGCTGATCAATTGTGCACTTTCCCTTAAAAGCATGAAACTTGGCACATGGTTAGAGTAATACAATACAAAGATTCTTAGTCCAGGGGCCACCGGAAATTGCACCCCGTATGGTGGCCATCTTGGATTTTAAAATGGCTGCCAGTATGGACCTGTTTTGTTAAATATCTCCTTAACTTGTACAGATATCGGGACAGTTGAACCACCTATACCTACATTTTGCGGCTCTAGGAAGCCAATGGTGACATAAAATGTTTGAAAATTGTGGCTGCCATCTTGATATCCAAGATGGCCGCCATTGACAAACTATTTTTCTCAATATATCATAAAGTAGTTAAGATATCAATACAGTTTTAATGCCTATACCACATTTTAGGAGTCTAGGAATCCATGGTGAGATTGAATATGTGGCAGCTATCTTATAATCCAAGATAGCCACCATCCAAAGGCTAACATAAACTGTCATCAGTTAGCACAATATGTGAAGGAATGAACCATCAAGAAAACATCACAAGCAGTTGTCAAAAAACCACAGTTACCGTCACTTGACTTTTCTAGTCTCTGTTGCATTCCCCATCACAAGAACAAAGTGGCATGCATGGAAGTGCAGACTTACACCTGCAGCGATCAGTGCATCCTTTTGTGCATCCACACCAGATAAGTTCATTGCAGATCTTTGCCGCTTCCGGTAGTGTTGTCCAAGTCGGTTTAAACTGACCGTCGGATGTTTTTTTTCCCAACCCCACTCACTTGGACATGGGAGCTCAGGCTGTGCATGTAATGCATGGCCCCAGCATAATGAGCCTTGGTGCACTGCACGCCTAACATGCTGCACCAGAGCATGGTGTGTCGGCAGAATTGATTCCAGAGGTCTGCCTTTCTTTGCAAAGTTTCTTTCATGCTGTATTAATGTCACTCCAGGTACTTGTGCCATCATACATCAAATTTACGAATCTTGCAATAATGCTCATACAGGACTTAGTTATATCTGTTTGTTCATGGTTGACTTCAGATAGTGCATCTGTGAACTCTGGGAACGACTCCCATACAGCCCATGCAGTTCGTTTACCTTGCCCAGCAAACGCTGACACAGTGTCACATCCTGTCAGTGCATGAAACATGGGGAGGGCCTTAGACTTCTCAGGACCGAGAGCAGTGGCTATGTCATGTGCAGGGAGGAATCGCAGGCTCTTCCCTGTTCCAAAGGCTAACAATATATTCACAGAAAGTCTCTGAGTTGCCATAACTGCAAGTACGCCAACATCTGTATCAACGGTTCGGATTAGGATCTTGTCATTCCCTCTCTGTGCCACATCAGCTGCATGAAGGAACATGCGGCCATCTGCCTCTTCTTGGCTGCATGCAGCAAGTGATTCTAGATTCATGCGTGGTGGAGCAGTAAGAACCTCTGTTTCCAGTGTGACTACTAATGCTTTGCTCTGGTCTTCAACTGACTTGATTATTTAATTGGACAGGAAACTGAAAAGTTCTGTCTTGTTTTGGTCGACATGAAGAAAATTCTGCCATTGTCCAGGAACTGCAACTGAGGTACCCACACGTCGACGAACTCCCCTGCCACGCTTTTCTCGGGTCATGCTCTTCAGACTTTCAGGCAGATAACGGTCCCACACCAGGTCAAGTCGGGTTGCAGATTTGTACTGGGAGAGAACAAATGGGATGAATACCTCTTCGACATATTCCCCAAAGGTCTTTGCTGTTCCAGGCTTTAGCATTTGAACAATCGCTGCCCCATCAAGTATTACGCATGTAACCTCTGCAGCCTGTGTACTTGCCGGTGCAATTTCCTCAAAGCATTGCAAAAGATCGCTCTTTGTTCCAGTTCGAAGCTTCCCTGCCTGGGACAGGGATGGAGAGAAAGGCTGATTTTCATGACGGAAAAAATCATCAAGATTTCCCTTACGTGTCTGACAAGCAATGTAAAGGCGGGAAAACAATTGCACATCGCTCTTTAATGAGGCTACCTTCTGTTTGTCTTTAGGCTGGGCTTTTCCTGATGAGCTGCCAAATAATGTTAACTTGTTGCGGGAGAGGACATCATTGAGAGGCTTTTTACGCTCAATGAGCCTTTCTTGCACAAATGATTCCAAAGCCTCCTTCCCCACCTTCTGCACATTTTGCACACTGTGAATAACTGATGAGCTTGCGATGTCTTTTGTGTCGAGGACCACAATGTCAGTGGTTTCTTCAAGAAATGGATTGCCAATGTTTTGTACCCTGCGAGTGTTGCTTCACGTTGTTCACCTTTTCGTTGACTGGGAAACTGAACCTTTTCAGTGGTGTTCTGTTGACAAAGAATGCAGAGTTCCCACTGAGTAACTCGACCCATTTCAGCATCTGGCTTAGATGGATCCACAAGTTTGATGCACTTTGCCATCTCCAGTTGCAGTGAACGGGCCTATGTTGGGTTGATCACTTGTGCAGTCACCATAACAATGGATGATGTCCCTGAAATGAGTAGATGCATAACTACTACCAGTTTCATAGTTTGATCAATATTTTAAAGCATCAAAAATTTATTTGTCTCTGAAATGTGAGCATAGACCTTTAGAGCAAAATAGCTGTGGATGGCGGGATTTCAAGATGGCAGCCACAATTTTCAAACATTTAATGTCACAATTGCATTCCTAGATCCCTAAAATGTAGTTATAGGCGTTTCAACTGTCTCGATATCTGTACTAGTTTAGCAGATATTTAAGAAAACAGGTCCACATTGGCGGCCATTTTGAAATCCAAGATGGCCGCCATACGGGGTGCAATTTCTGGTGGCCCCTGGACTAAAAATCAATGTATGGTGTTACTCTAACCATGTGCCAAGTTTCATGCTTTTAAGGGAAAGTGCACAATCGACCTGTTTTTTGGAGCTAAGCCGCCCCACTACTTGTCCTCTATCCTGGTGAACGCGTCTGGTACATGCTTCACCACTTCCCGTCCTGCATGATTAAGCTCCGAGGATCTCGGTTGTTGACCTCCAAGGTAGAACTGTTCGCGATCCATCCGGGTCTGTCATCACCAGCGTGAACAAGACAGTATATAGAATTAGAATGAGAGTATGTTTTTGAAGTCTGTACAATTACATTGTGAGTAAGTTGATGAAGTATGTGCAATTAGCCACAGAAAGCAAGTCCGGGTATGAGTATGCAATCTTTGATTGTTCGTTGTAGTTAATTAGAATTAATTAGAATTAATTCAGTCTATGAATTACAGTGTTCAAAAATACTGGGTTCTCATGTACAATGCCTTTATCCGAGCTATCCTGCTGTAAAAGGAAGATAGGATTTCACTTGGAAAATGTCTTTACACAAAAATCTTCACAGAACTTATCACATGCTCAATGAATGTATTGCATAATGAATTGTTCATAATATTATACCTTTTCAGCTGTCACCATGCCAGATCGCTGGGTCTTAGCTCTAAAAACCAGCCATGGTATTGAAGTAAAGGCCTTCTTCAACTCTGTGGGATTGAATCATTTTAAACCTTTCAACACAGATTTCTTCTGTTGACCGAGTAATGACCAAGCTTTCTTGTCAACACTCATATTTCTTGGGTCTTTGTAAGGGAGCATCCTCATTGATGCAGAGTATGGCTGTTCACACAAGCCAACTGGCAGGGATTGCAATCATCCCTCTCACAAAATAATTTGGCTAAAATCTTTATAGCACCTGATATTGATACCACCTGAGAATGTCACAAAAGCCCGCTTTCTCTCAGGTACCAGCTAATCCCATCCCTGCTGCAACTTTCCTATCCATTCTCTCAGCTTTGGTACACTGAATCCTGTAGAGAGGTGGTTGCGGTCAAGCAACTTTCTTTCTCAATATGGAATGGAAAGCTAACCCGACTGAAAGCAAGATGAGTTCATTCTGGAATGCTCAAAATAAATGTGCATTCAACCTTATGTACAGAGATGCCAGGAAACATTATTGTGCAAATCTTATGAAGCCTGAACTCTTCAACCATTCTGCTACCTCCAAGTCATGGTGGCGTTTTATAAAGTTAATCTCTGGTATATGCTCCCCCTCCATCCGTCCCTTGCCTTTGATATATATATATATATATATATATATATATATATATATATATATATATATATATATATATGTATTGCATAATGTGTATATATATGTATATATATATATATATGTATATATGTATGTATATATATATATATATAATATATAATATATGTATATATATGTGTGTATATATATGTGTGTATATATATATATATATATATATATATATATATATATATATATGTATATATATGTGTGTATATATATATATATATATATATATATATATATATATATATATATATATATATGTATATATATATATATATATATATATATATATATATATATATATATATATATATATATATATATATATATGTGTGTATATATGTTAATGTGTATATATATATATATATATATATATATATATATATATATATATATATATATATATATATATATATATATATATATATATATATATATGTTGTTGTACCTTCTGTGTTTTAGCTCTCATACGAGTCTCGATATTGTATAAAAAACAAAAAATTGTTGTTTTCCTTTGGCTGTCTTTGTTGCACCTCTACCTCCTGTGCACCTTTTAACTGCATAGTATCACTGGAGTGAATAGATTGAGTTATATATCTGAGAAAGAACGATCTATACATTCAAGTAGATTGGCATGCAGATGCACACACTGATGCACAGACCAACTGCAATGAGCTCTCCTGTCTCTCCATAAAATATCGTGGAGGAAGGATACGAATAAGGTGACGGTGCAGCTGGAGGAGTGGTTTGAGTGGGGTGAAAAAAGAAAAGTTTGGAAGGATAAAGGAGTAAATGGATGTGATGGATGTGGGAATAGAGAGGGTTTTCTTGGGAATACTTTTTTTTTCAATCTCTATTATGACTTGAATCGCAACATATTTCACTGGTTTCTTAATGTTTCAGGAAAGGCTATTAATCAGCACGGTATCCATTTATCATTTTGTTGTGATTATTGTTTTGTTTTTGGCATGTTTTCGAGAATGTTCTTCACACGAATAAGGTGAGCCAACAAATGGCCAACCTTGCAGCACAATAATGGAAAACTGAACCTGGGAATGTTTAGCATTGTCCGGGTTCATCTTCCGCTTTGAATTGATTAATAGAGCCTCATACAGCAGATGCACCTTAAGGAGATACCTTTAACCAAGCTGAATGTCACCGTGTAGTGTAAGCAAGGTGTATGATTAAGTGAGTACGAAAGTTTTTTTTTAATGTTCGCTCACAATTCATTCTCTGTTCCTTCACCTGTTATCAGTTAATAACTTTTGCATATCTCATGTGTCTCTTTCCCCCAATTATGAAGGTCCCACTATTACAAGTGTTTGGATGATGGTAAAAATGTGATTTTAAAACAATAAGATGCTTTCTCTAAATCTCTTTGATCCTTTACATGTTGCTGTTTATAATACATCTGCAGAAACTAAAGTCAATATCAAATTTTTTTATATTTTTTTTAACGAGAATTTTCTAGATGAATAACTACTAATGTATGATTTATTTCAAGTATCAATCAAATTTAAGGTTGAATTTATAGGCAGTACATTCCATTTCCCTTGAAATAAAGTTGGTTTGGGCTTATCCTTTTCCCATTCATGGTGGAGAACGTCAACAGCAATATATCATGTGCGTTTATGGTAATAACTTCATTGCCGCCTGAGACAAGTTAGGGGAGAATCAGTGGTTGTCCACCAATAGCAGAGGACATTAGATGTGTTTGTGTGTGTGTCGTATCAACTTTTTCGTGAAAGAACTGGACTAGTTATTCACACAACACACATGAGTACAGGTGCAAAAATAAATATAAAAAATTCAGCCCATCATGCCAATGTTTCATACAATGTAAGCAAAATAACAAGACATCATGCTGGAAAATGAAAGCATTTGTAAATCATGCTTTCAGACAACAATAAACACACAAGGCAGGAGTGGACAGGGGGGCAGGGGGTATGTGGATGTACAGTACATGAATACAGTATTCTACATTGTTGAGTAATATTTGTATTCAAAGTCCTTATCGTCTAAGCTTAGCCTATTATGCTTTAGATTTGGCCATGTTGTTATCCTCATGACTATTACTAATATAATTGTTATTATTATTAATATCACGAGCAGGGTACCTGCCCGATGGGCAATCTTGTTCCAAGTGTGCAACACATTCTTCTGAAACATCCCTTTATTCGGCAGTGTATCGGCTGCTACCTCAATCACTCCCAAAAACGAGATGGTATGCATAGAATACTTACCCTGTGCAGTCTTGAGAAGGACTTGGTGCAAGCAAACTCTTCTGTTTTTTGAAGGTTTTTTTTCTTTCATCCAATATGGTGCCAGACCAGTGACTGATGATGTAACATTTATCAAACTATATTTCCCATGGGAAGTTGATCAATCAGTTAAAGTTTTGCATTGGTCAATCAGCTTGGTTAGCTGTTTCAAGAATTGCAGATCATTTTTTTTTAAAACCGAACAGAACAAGCATTGCACCTGTTGAATTATGACGTCATAACGAAGGCACCGCTGACATCATCGTTAACATTATTTTTTTTGTATACCTTGTCGAGGCTCGTATGAGAGTGAACACACAAAGCACATGAAGGGGGGAATGACACAAGAGGGAAGGGAGTGGGAAGGACTAAGCAGTGGGGAACAGAGACATTAGGATATCTGTGGAAGGAAGAGGGATGGAGCGTGGAACACGGGGAATACAAGATGGACATTACAGGGACTTTCAGGAAGAAAAACAGGAAATTTGAATGAGGTGGGTTTGGGGTGGATTGACGGGGGTAGAAAATATCGAGGACTTGGATGGGGGACAATAAGAGGTGGTGGTGAACAGCTGTTTTGAAGACCTGGAGGGAAGAGGGGGATTGAAGAGAGTGCGGGAGTTTGTTCCAAAGGTGGAGAAAAAGAGGAATGAAAGACTGAAGGTGAGCAGTCATTCTTGATTTTGGTAGTTTTACCAGAATGGGGTTGCTCACGGACATTGAGCACCCTGTGGAAATATGGGGGGGGGGAGACATATCGCAGATAGAGTGGGGGGGGGGTGGCAAGAACGAAGAGGAGATGGAAGAAAACAGAAAGACCACCAACCTGCCTGCGGTGAGAGAGTGAGAGGCCCAAAGACTCAGCTTCACTGCATAAGATACCAAATATCCTAAATGCCTTGGTTTCCACAGCTTGAAGCTGAGAAATGTGGGAGGCAGGAGCACCAGTCCAGAGGGGAGAGCATAACTCCATCAGGTTGCAGACGAAAGCTTTGTCTTTGGTCAGGATCTCAGGTGGGCCAAGGAAGGACTTTGCACGACGGTAGATTCTCAGTCGGCGACTGGCTCTGGAGGCCAGTTTGGAAATGTGGCTTTCCCAGGAAAGATCATGGCAGAAAGTGTGACCCAGAAGCTTGAATGAAAGGACTTCTTCCAGAGGATTGTTGAGAAAGTAGATGGGGGGGGGGGGTTCTAAACGGTCCTTTCGAAGAGACATAGTGAGAGTGTGAGATTTGTCAGGATTGAAAGACATGTTCCACGTGATTGACCAGTTTGTGATTTTATCCAGATCTGCAGTGAGTGAAGAAGCTGCTGCTTGCCGGACTGAGGGATGCAGATGGTACGGCAGAGGGTGAAGTTATCAGCAAAGCGATAAAGAGGATTTTCCAGAGTCGGAGAGATCATTGATGAAAACCAGTATAAGAACACGGCCCAGAATGCTGCCTGGAGGAACTCCAGCTTCGACAGGAAGAGGGGATGAGAGAACTGCATTTAGGGCCACACGTTGGCTGCGATAGGAGAGGAAGTCTGCGAGTCATGAGTGGAGATGGCCTTGGATGCCATTGGAAGAGAGTTTGGTGAGCAGGGCAGGGTACCAAACCATATCAAAAGCAGATGATATGTCGAGGGATATGGCTCTGATTTCATGTCTGGCTTTGAGTACTTCCATCCATTGTTGGGAGAGCAGAAGCAGCATATCCAGGGTCGAGTGGCCTGGTCTAAAACCAAATTGATGATCGGAAATCAGGCAACTGGAGAAGAGGAAGGATTTAATGTCTGAAGCAATGATGGATTCCATTTCGTTGCTGATGATTTGGGTGAAGGCTGATTGGTCTGTAGTTGCAGAGATCTGTTTTTGCACCTTTTTATGCAGGGCAGTAATGTTTGCTGATTTCCAAGCATTTGGCAGATGACTTTGAGCAAATGAGAGGGTGAATATAACAGAGAGAGGATGAGCAAGAGCAGAGGAGCAGGTTTTCAGGACACGTGGGCCGATGCCGCCTGGACCGGTTGCAGAATCTGAGTCGAGGTTTGACAGCAAGCTCTCCACTTTGTCAGAAGAAAAAGACACATAGTCCAGGGACAGCTGGGTGAGACTGGATAAGCTGGGTGCAGAAAACGATGGGTTTCAGACAAGATTTCGATGCAAACATGAGTTTAGGCATTCAGCCTTTTAACGTTTGGTGTCAGCAGTGCAGCTCTTTGAGTTGAGGGAGGGATGGAGTGGGAACATATACCAGAAACATATTTGATTAGATGCCACCAAGATTTTGAGGAGGGAGAGAGGTTTGAGAGTTCAGACTTGAGATGAGAAAGATGTTGTTTTCTGGCTCTCCTGAGGGAAGACACACTTGTTCTGAGCTTTATGGAAGGAACTGAGATTACCCTCAGTTGGGTTTGCTTTCCATGAGGCAAAGGCAAGTTGCTTCAGGACAACTGCCTCGCCACAAGCTTCAGTGAACCAAGGGCGGGAGGAAAGGGAGGACAAGTGAAGACGAGAGGGGATAAATCTGTGCATGAGGGAGAGCAAGTTTCTTTGAAAGAATTCCCAGGATGAGTTGATGTTGGAGAAAGTGGCGATGGGAGACCAGTCTGGAAGTTTGATGGCTGCTTGGAAACCCTGCCAGTCGGCTTGAGCGAAATGCAAGACTCAACCGTGCTGAGTTGGTTCTCTAATAACAGCCAGAGTGTTGTCTACTTTGACTAGGTTGTGGTTAGATGAAACGATTAGAGCGTAGGAAGAACAGCAGATATTTTCAGGAAAATTTGTAAAAATCAGATCCGGAAGAGATAGAGTGCCTTTGGTTGAGATCCGGGTCAGGAAATTGACCAATTCAATCAGTCCCAATGAGTTGCAGATGTCTTTTGCTGAAGTGCTATGACAGGTGAGAGAGGTACCCACACCCAGGCAACTGGCATGATGACAATTCAAGTCACCACATACAAGGAAGAGAGAGTTCGGATGATAGGATAGAAGTTGTTTAGTGTTTTCAGATAATGAGGTGTAAATGGAGTCATCACTGTTTGGTGGAATGTGCAGCACACATTTAAAAATGAGGTGGGAGTTGAGGGTGAGCTGCAGCAAGAGGTATTCCTAGGTGTGTGGGGGAGTGAGGGCAGTGCACGGAGATTGAGGAATCGAGTCTTTGATGAAGAGAGAAACTTCTCCACCAGGACGAGGGTCAGGTTTGTCATACTGAAGGAGGGAGTAATCACGAAGAGATCCTGGGGAGTAAGAGACCCCAAGAGGGAGGAAAGTTTCTTTTCGGCAGATTATGTCTTGTTTGTCAGTGGCAACCTGTATTGAAAGATCTGTAAGGTTTGAGCGAAGGCCCCAGATATTTGAGGTCCTCACTGTTAATGAAGAGGTAGGAGAGGAGGCTTTGGGTGCAGGTGAGGGGAGGGGAGGGTAGGACAAGGGAGGAGGGGGAGGGGGGTAAGTATAGTTGTTGAGAGTGTGGGGGATTACAGAAGAGCTCGGGGAGGGGGCCAGATGAGGAGGATAAAGGTGTGGTTTGGGGCTGTGTCCTCAATGAGGCCTTGAATTCGTGTCTTTCCTCCTTTGAGGATCACTCAGTTTTCCTACCATCTAATTTGATATCTGCCTCATCCTATGTTGTTGCAACTTGTCTTTGTCTCCTTGTGCCTGTTTTTGAGTTTGTTCTGTAATTTCCTCAATATGAGCCAAAACCTTGAATTTTGATGCCACCAGAAAAATACATCATAACCCATTGTACATATATCAGCATAATCTGCATATTATACTTTATGGCAACCAATAAGAATGTGGCATGTTTGGTGGAACATGCACAAGTCTTGACTGAATGGTACAGAGGTAGCACTTAATTTTTGAGTTGTCCCCTCTCGGTTCAATTATAATCAGCCCAACTTTAAACTGTCAAATTGGTGATTTGCAGGCATGGTTTTGCATCAACGACTGTGCCATCCTTATGAGGGATTTAAGCATTTTCTGGTGGCCAAAATCCCACAACATATTTTGCAAGAGTAGTCAACTGTGTGTCTCCACCTTAGCCAATTTCTTTAATTGCTGTCCAAACCTATACCATCCTGTAACAGAGAGGCAACCTGGTCCAGGTTCGGTCTTAGTGACGGATATGTTCACGACTTGGCATGAGTACACCAATGCTCTGTGAAGAGTAAGGGCATATTTTGACCTTGACCTTGAAATGGGATTTCATCCATCATAAACTATGGTTTCAGACGGGAATGCTGAATGGGTCAAGCTTGTCATGCTGTATTTCAAAATACCATAGTACCTCAGTATAATTTCCCTTTCATCTGTTGGGTTATTACAATGCACTGTTAATACAATTGACTTTGATCACAGCAGAGTTTTATAATATTAGGTGACATATAGACCATCGCTGGTGTTGGCTTAATGGTGAGGGTGGTGGGCTTGGGATCTTAGGATCTTGAGTTTATATCCCCCTTGGCTCTTGAGAATTAATTCCAGGTGTGGTTGACTCTGCATGTCATCCTTCCGAGGTCGGCAAAATGAGTTGCAGCTTGCTGGTATCCTGTGTTGGAGTGGTGACCCATCCAGGATTGTACCCAATAGCCAAGGAGACTGCTTAGGCAGCACCAACGCTCTGCACAGAGTATGGTCCCAATGGATGGATGGATGGATGGATTAAGAATTAATTGATTTGTGGATTTTATTCGACTTTGTGATTCTTGTTTTTACTCGAAAATGCTAACAAAATATATGTCTTGACAAACCATGTGGTTGGTAACCCAGAGATCTCCAGACATGAAAGCCTAAAAATATCCCAACCTGGAGCCACAGAGTTTACGCTAGTTATTCTTGGCCAGTTTTTTAGTTGTAACCATGGATATCCTTCACATTGGATGATGGACGAGTCTGGTTTGTGGCGTGCTGCAGACACCATGCTATTCCTTTTCTGGTCACAATAAGTGACTGTAGACAATGTCCCAAGCTGGGAAATGCTGTAGATATAATGTAAGACAATTGTCACAATTTAAACTCTGTGATATCTACTGATTTTCAGTGACATTTGTCCATGTAAATGAGCCAAAGCAATATATTCCGACAGTGTATGTCGAGTGTAATGTGCACGGTGAAGATGACTATCCTGTGCTGGCAATATGAAAACCTATTTCAGCGACTACTTTACTCATTGTTAATGTTGGTGCTGTTTTCTTCTTGTGCAAGCAATGGGAATGATGACCACCAATTGATTTCATTACTCAAACAGACAGGAGTTTTGTTTCTGCATTGAGCCTTATTCTTAATTTTCAGCTTTTGTCGATATTTCATTCCATCTCACAGTTTTAACTTCACTGTAATCTCATTTTCGTTTTTATGTATTTATTTATTTATTTATTTATTTATTTATTTATTTATTTATCCCCCAAGGCCACATTGCTCATTGGTTGTCAGACTGCTGATGATCCTTCTTACTTTGCTTACAATCACAGTTATTACAAATTACCAATCGTTCAGATTACTTTCATCTTGCCCTTTAATCGTGCTGCAAAGTGACTCCCAGCTGCATATTCTCGAGAACACGGGAAGACCAATGAAGAAGCTTTGTCTGCACATATGATTTCAAACAGGCTGTGCACTGTGTCAGAGGGACTCACATACAGAGTTGCTGGGGGAGGGGGAGGGTTAATGGGGATAGAAATACTTTTATCAAAAAACTTATATTGTGAATTTTTATCTCACATTGTTTTGTGTTCATTGTTTTTAGTTTTCTCTCTTTAACAAGTGGTTTTAAGTTAAAGAACGCTGGAAAAAGAATTGCGAAAAATTTAAAGTGGCCACAATATCGAGGCCACCAATACCAATTTAGTATGGCATCCATACTCCATCTGTGCGGCATCAAAAGTCCACAAGTTGTGAGCATTTACTTGTTCAGAGTTTAGCCTGCACAGTCCTCAACCGAAAAGGAAATTTGAAATTTGGCCATTGCACTCTCATGTCATGGAGCTGACAGGATAGCAGGTAGAATGGTCACCTTTGGATTATCTAGCCTGGGTTAAATTCCTGACCCAACAAGAAGCTGTCATCTCGGGCGTTCGCAGAGAGGGAATCACATCAATAAAAACACCATACTATATCATTTTGAGATGTGAGCCCAACTGCTCAGACTATTTACATTAACATGTATGACATGAACAAATATATTGTAGCTTTTGAAAAGTGGAAGCAATTGTGTGCCAGTACGCTTGCCAAATTCTAAATTTCTTGTGCTATGCACGAGGGATTCTTTGGCAGCACCTTACATTTCCTAGTAGATTCTGTGATCTGAATTCCCCTGTCAAGACATTTGACCATCATTTTGTCTGCACTTATGATTTCATATTATCGTATTCCTACTAAGGCATTCGACAATAATTGATTAGTGGAGGCAATTGCGTTCCAGTACGCTTGCCAACTTCTAAATTTCTTGTGCTCTGCATGAGGGCTTCTTTGGCAGCACCTTACATTTCCTTGTGGATTCTGTGATCTGAATTTCCATGTCAAGACATTTGACCATCATTTTGTCTGCACTTATGATTTCATATTATTGTATTCCTACTAAGGTATTCGACAATAATTGATTAGTGGAGGCAATTGCGTTCCAGTACGCTTGCCAACTTCTAAATTTCTTGTGCTCTGCATGAGGGCTTCTTTGGCAGCACCTTACATTTCCTTGTACATTCTGTGATCTGAATTCCCATGTCAAGACATTTCACCATCATTTTGTCTGCACTTTTGATTTCATATTATTGTATTCCCACTAAGGCATTCGACAATAATTTATTACTTGCGAAATTGAAGAATCGCAAGGATATTGGTTGGTCTGGTTTATGATTCTGTTTGCTTGTTTGTTAATCACCTACAGGTCATAATTTTAAACCGATCTCCATGAAACTTCACCAAATGGTAGTGTTGGTCATAAGCAATAAGACAATTGATGTTGATGTAAAAAGGTCAGCAATTTCGGTCTATTTCTAAAATCCTCGGTTTTCATTTGATTGACTTGAAATTTGTAGTGGATTTGTATATTCGGTCACTGAATTCAACCACCAATTATTTTTGAGGTCAACATAGGCCATTTCTATTTTCTAAAAATTGTCAGGGCAACTGATCAAAAATCAAAAAACATAAAATCAAATCAAAAATTGAGGTCAACATTTCTAAAATTGTTAATTTTCATCTGATTGACTTGAAATTTGAAGAGCATTTGCAAATTTACTCACTGAATTCAACCACCAATTATTTTTGAAATTAACATAAGCCAAAAGGTCAACATAGACCAAATTTCGAAACTTGTCAATTTTCATTTGATCGACTTGAAATTTCAAGAGGATTTGCATATTTGGTCATTTAATTCAACCACCAATTATTTTTAAGGTCAAATTTGTTTTCCGGATTTCGTAAGCACCATGCTGTTTTGTCAGTATTATTTGTTGCTAGTATTTGGCATGATGTTGTGTATCATGCATACACAACATCTTCCTTGTTTGTTTATTGTCAATTTGTTTTGCTCTCAACCTATTGTGAGTATTATGACCTTTTAATTTATATCTTCAGCAACTTTTATCAACTTCAAAATGTGGATAGAAATAATGAAACAACTTTTAGCAGTTTCCTGCATTAACAAAGCTTTTCGTTTGATTAATTATCCAGTATTTGTTTTGTCAGTATTTGGTTAACATAGCCAGTATTTGGTCTTCCATTTGATTATGTTTGTACCATATCATGATGCTGTGTGGACTGTGCTTCCCCACTCACAAACTTCTGGTAGCTTGTACATGTTGCTCTGTTTGAGCCTGGGGAGTAACTGCTGAAATCTAACTTTCCGGATTCTTCCCGACATCTTTGTTCTTTGTTTGTTTCACACTTATTTTTAATTTTTTCACAATTCTCTTTATTCATTCTAATTCTAGCTTTTTCTTTTCTTTCATCACTTTTACTCTTTACTTCTTTCTTTCTTTATCTTATTTGTCTAGGGAGAAGTGAATTCTTGCAGAAAGTTTTCTGAAAGGCTTACTTGACTGCACCTGGATGAGTTTGAGGGTCATGGAGTAGCAGCTGAAACCCAAATCCTATCCAGGTTCCTCTCCCAAAATCTGGAATCACTGCTCACCTCCACTCATTCTGATGACTCCATATTTACTCTTTACTTCTTTGGATTCCTTCTGATGACTCCAAGCAGTATTTGGTCTTCGTTTGACGATAGGATTTGATGTATAAAGCACATTTATGGCTCACAATTTTGCATCTGTGGGAATTATGCTTCTGATTGTTGTGTACCAACAATCTAAAACCATTTCAAGTGAACAGGGAAACAGTCGTTTAAAGAAATAGAAAACAATCTGGTGATCACAATGAGTCTATGTGACACATGCGTCACAAGTCAAGACTGTCCCATCCCTTCATGCCTCAATCAGACTTCCAAACTATTATGTTTAGATATCTCTCTCTATGATTAATATTCATGTAACTCCTACTTCGCATCCACATTCTATTTCTACTTTTTTACATTTCACATTTTTTTATTTTATGGAAAGTAATCCCAAATTTCAAAAGTAATCCACCTTCAAGGCCTTCATCTGCAGTTTGAAGGAGTACTGCTCTACCCTCTGGGCTGGCTACCCTGCCTCACACCATTCTTGGCATGGAAACCAAGCCCTTCAATATCAGTGGAATCTCCTGGGATAAAACTGAGACAAAGGGCCTATCACTTTGCCATCACAGACAGGTCTGTATTCTCTCTGTTTTATACACCCTCCTTTCTGGTCTTGCACCCTCTGTTCTTTCCATGCTTTGTCACAACCCCACCTCCCTCAGGATTAAGCAGGGTGTATGTGGTCCACCTGCAATCCCCTTCTGGGGAAGCTCCCAAAATCTGGAATCACTGTTCACCTCCACTCATTCGTTCCCCTGTTTTCCCACCTGGGGA
>NC_140961.1:108261652-108299152 GCF_056783735.1 Eptatretus burgeri | reverse complement strand
AATTACAAACCTTCTGCCAAGAGAAACTGACGATTTTTGAAAGATCTTTGAGAAAGCGATGCACGAAACAGACAGATTTTTTTGGACAAAGTTAGCTCTCTCGTTGCAATGCTATGCGCCACCATTTTGTCTGAATCTCGCTGTTCCTCTGCCCTCAGAGCAAATTTGATTGGTCGAGATTCGAGACGGCATAAAACTTTGCCCAAATACTGCTAAACTGAGAGTTTTTTGGGAACAAACATGTCGATTTCTTTTGTACAGATATATATATATATATATATATATATATATATATATATATATATATATATATATATATATATATATATATATATATATATATATATGTGTATATATATATATATATATATATGTATATATATATGTATGTATATATATGTATATATATATATATATATATATATATATATATATATATATATATATATATATATATATATATATATATATATATATATATATATATATATATATATATATATATATATATATAGATATATACACACACATATGTATATACACATACATGCATATATATATATATATATATATATATATATATATATATATATATATATATATATATATATATATGTACTGAAACGCAAAAGAAACCTACCACTTGTTTGAAATGTAATAAAATTGTAACAGTTCAAAATAAAACAAACCAACAATTGCTAATTGAATCATTGCCATTTTATTGATGACATGTCAAGTTTTTGACCAAGTTACACCCTCTCATAAGTTTGTTCTACAGTACAGAACAGCACAGGGTGCAATGTCAGTCCCCTTTCAATATTGTGTGTGGCCACCATTGTTTTGGATACAGGCAGTGCATCGTCAGCGCATACTGCCTACCAGTCTTTGGATGGATTGCTGCTGGAGTCTGTCCTACTCAGTCCTCAATGTCTGAAGCCATCTGACTTCGGACCATCTGCCTGTCCTGCCTTGCACTGGTGACTCTTGGCCTCCCTGATCGAGGTCTGTCATCTGCAGAGTTGTGGAGGGTGTCTCTGTCCACCAGGATCGATATTGTCTGGTGTGAACAGCCAAGGCGAGGTGCCACCTCACGGTAGCTCAATCCGCCTTGCAGTATGCCCAAGGCACACTTGCCATTGATCCCTTGACAATCGTGGCATGTTGATTGAAATGCCCATTTTGCACTGGCCTTTTTAAAGCCAATATCAAGACATCACGTGCAGCTCATTAAAATCATCCCGTACCCCTTGGCTAATCACTGACAGTCAAAACGGCTGTTCAACAGCTGTGCTATGAAGTGACCATTGAAGGTTCAAGTGACCATCCGTGACCATTTTGTCTGACAGTGAGGACACTATTGTCCACAAATAAGTTCACACATTTACTACATGCAGTGTTATTGTTGATATTTGAAGGTTTAAAAGGTGGTATGTTTCTTTTACGTTTCATTATATATATATATATATATATATATATATATATATATATATATATATATATATATATATATATATATATATATATATATATATATATATATATATATATATATATATATATATATATATATATATATATGATTAAATTGAAATCTAATAAGATTTAAGGGCTCTGGAAAAAAGAAATGAGTCAGAAGACTACCACCATTGATGCTCTCTTTTACACCACCCTATTTGACACGTTAAATTTGTTATTCATGCCTGTTGTTTGTGTCCTTTATGATGTCCCCAAAAACAGAAAGTTTCCTATTCAGAATGATATTCAATTTTTTTTCAATTCGGATCTGATCCCCCGAAAAATGACATGCTTATGTAAGCCATCATTCTTTATCTGTGTGCCAAGTTTGAACAACATCTGTAAATGCATGTCCGAGAAATGGTTGAGGACGTGTTCGACTTCGGGTTTTTTTTCCAAGGAAAATGTCCGCCAGTGGGTACACAAAATAAGTCAAAAAACCAGGTATCAAACACGTCTTGAACCATTTCTCGGATATGCACTTACCGATTTAGTTCAAATGAGGCACACAGATAATGAATGATGTCTTAAGTATGACTTTTTTTTTTCGAGATCACATCCAAGATGTCTGACAGGTGGCCATTTTAGTTGTAAAAACCCTAATGTTGAACACATCCTCAAACTTTTCTTGGACATGCATTTACCCATGTTGTTAAAACTTGGTGCACCAATAAATAATGCTAGCTTACAAATGCACGTCATTTGCTTTTCGACATCAGGTCCAATATGGCCGACTGGTGGCCATTTTAGTTGTCTTCTTCTTCAATTTAGCCAATATGGATTGCGTTGAAGTTTGACATCCAAGTTCTGCAGCTATGTGGCTGCCTCGGGGTGAGTTGGTAGAGAGCTGGAAGTCCTCCTGATAACTTCCACAAGGAACAGTGCGAGGTGATGTTCTCCATCGTCTGGACTCTTCCATAGTCATGGAGTGCATCTGGCTTCATCCTCCATCGGTAGAGGGTACTACTGCAAAGGCCCTGTCCAGTATGGAGCCTTTTGAGAGCTGTGCATTGCCCATGTGAGAGTGTGAAACCAGTTGGAGGAAAGGTTAGATCATGGACAATATTTTTATTAGGAGCTGTGGTAGCTTCCCAGATGACCCTCCACAAGTCAGCTTCACTTTGAATGGCTCCATTAAGGAGCTCGGCACGGTTCCATGGTCGTTTTTGGGACTTGAGGCGACAGCGCTGATGTTCAGTGAGAAGGCGCTGGGCTGGAATTTCGGTAGCCAAAATGCGGCTGAAGTATTGGGATGACAGCACATCCCTATGGATGGCTGGCAGAGCAATGTTGCAGAGGATAGGAAGCCACTCAGTCTTTGTTGGTTTGAGGGTTCCAGACACTGTTCTCATCGCGGCATTTAACTGAACACCAATAGCCTTCGTGTGGGCACTCGCCAACCAGACTGGCATGCAATACTCTGTCGTCGAATATATGAGGGCAAGCGTTGCCATGTAGAAGGTGTTAACGCCGGTTCCCCACGATGTTCCAGCCAGTTTCCGGATAATGTTTACCCATGCCCTGATCTTCTCCTTGCATCTTTGCAGGTGTTCTTTGAAGGTCAGGGTGTGGTCAAATGGAACCCCAAGGCGTTTAGGATAATGGACATTTTCAACTTTCATACCGTAGGACGTCACATCTACCTCTGTATTTGCTGTGCGATTGTCAAGATGGTGGGTTCAGACAGCTGTTTTGTTGGAGTTTGGGCGGAGCATCCATTTGTGTAAATATGCCTCCAGTATGCCCAGATCTCGGGTGAGTTGGTTCCTGACAGATTTTAGTTCAGGTCCCTGTGCTACGAGTGTGATGGCATCAGCATGGGCGAGTTTGAAGGATGCCATCATTGGCAGGTCGCTTACATTGAGGTTAAAGAGGGTAGGGGCGACAACAGATACTTGAGGGAGGCCATCATTTAGTGTTTGAACATGGCTGATTTTGCCATCGAGGCTACCACAGATCTTTCTGTCCCCAAGGAATACAGACAGCAGTCTGATTGTCTTCTGACTGTGGAAGACTTTTGAGACTTTGAGAAGGAGCCCTCAGCACCAGACTGCGTCATAAGCTGTAGACAGGTCCACCAAGGCAGTTGCCATCTTTTGTTTTCTCTGGAAGTCAGCCTCGATGATGTTTGAGAGGGCAAGAACCTGATCACAGGTACTGTGGCCAGGGCTAAAGCTCCCCTGCTCAAGGCTACCCCCCCCCCGCACCTGCTCAAGGCCCCTCCCCCCTGCTGAAGCCCCTCAGGTAGGAAGGCCTCCAGAGTGGAGGTTAAACGGGATAGTGGGGCCCTCTCCATCAGCTTTCCTGTCAATTATTGTAGGGTTATAGGGCGATAGTTGCAGGACAAGTCTGCTGGCTTTCCAGTTTTTAGGATGGCAATGACATTATTCCCCTTCCAGGATGCAGGAATTTGCCCTGTTTCATGGACGGCAGTAAAAAGGGCCACCAACCAGTTACGACTCTTTTCTCCAAGGTTTTTCAGAAATTCAGGGATAATTCTGTCGGCCCCTGCGGCTTTGCCATTTTTCGTTGCCGACAGTACGGCGTCAATATCTTTCTTTGTATATGGGGCCACCAGGTGGCTGCTCAGTGGGCTTTCTTGGAAGTTTTGGAGGTAATCCCTTTTTGCATCCTGCCTTAGTGATTTGGAAGTCAGTGCCTTTGAGGTCTGGAGGAGGTGAGAGACAATGGAATCAGGGGAAACTTTTGGGATGGCAGCACTCCTGCTTTCTGCGGCACCCAGTTTCCTCAGCAAAGCCCATGCCATGCGGCTGCTGTGGGTGAAGTCTATTGACTTCACCAACTCTTTCCAGTGCTTCAGACGTTCAGTGTCGAGAGACGCCATCAACTTCTTCCAGTGCTTCAAATTCAACAAAAATGTTTTTTTACATTTTTGTTGTAAAAAAAATCCCATGTTGAACACGTCCTCAACTATTTCTTGGACATACATTTACCGATGTTGTTCAAACTTGGAACACAGATCATGAATGATGGCCTACATATACACCTCATTTTCTTTCCAAATCAGATTCAAGATGGCCGACGTGGCCATTTTGTAACTTAAATGTGTCCCCAGCCATTTCTCAGACATGCATGGTCTGATTTTGTTTGAATGTGGCACAAGCACAGTACACGGTGGAATACACATGCAACTCAATTTATTTTACAATCTGATAAGAGACGGCAAACTGGTAGAATGGTGGTCATTTTAGTTGTAAATAACTATGTGCTAGCCCTTTAACTTTGTACAGAAAAATTACGAAAATAACATGACATTTTACATCTTTTTTTCCTTGTTTTAAGAAGCATCTATATATTAATACTGAAGGACCAATTTTGTGCTACTCCTCGCGGTCGCGTCACGTTTTTCTCGGTACTGTGACCTGGACTGAAAGAAACTTCGTACCTATAAGAGTGGGACAAAGCATTGGAGGAGGTGAGTGTTTTTCAGATGCTGAGACAACTTCGAAGTCTGTTCGTTACGATCTGCATACAATGTACCCCTTCAGAACCTGCATTATTGTGGCAAAGACACAAGGCAATGTTCGCCGAAGATTTCGCACGCACTGTCGGCGAACAACAGGGGGAACAGTTAGCCCTCCGAGAAATCAGTGAAATTCTCACGTGGAACAACGTAAACTACTCAGACCTGCATCAACCAGTTGTTGACATTGATGCAGTGCAGTATGATCCCATACCAGACGCAAACCCCAATCAAGTGCAACAGATGATGGATTCCCTCAATGCAGAGCAAAGAGAGTTGGTACATCGAGTCATACTTGATTTAGCAGAAATCCGTCAACAAAATGTGACAAAACCACGGTTGTATTTTATGGACGGACCCCGGGGAAGTGGAAAAACCTTCGTATACAACACGCTTCTTGCCTACTTCCACAGCAAGCATGTTCGCACTGCAGCATGTGCATGGACAGGGATTGCAGCCAATCTTTTGAAAGATGGACGTACTGCGCACAATCTCTTCAAGTTCCCAGTACCCATAATGGACAACTGTACATGCAACGTTTCTCCACGGTCGAAACACGCAGAAACTCTGCGACAGACAACACTTCGTAATTGATGAAGCCTCAATGGTGCCAAAGAGTGCATTGAATGCTGTAAACATAATGTTGAGACATCTATCAGAGTGATACCCCATTCGCTGGAAAGATCTTCATACTCGGTGGTGATTTCAAGCAGGTTTTGCCTGTAATGCCCTGAACATCCAAAGCAGGAATTGTTGAAAATTGTGTGAAATCTTCTCATCTGTGGCCCCTTTTCCATACGACCAAGCTCACGACGAATATGCGCGCTGCAAACGATGCACAGTTCAGGGAATGGCTCCTACAACTAGGAAACGGGATTTTAAAAAGCAGCGAACACCCGACAGACGACATCAATGATATTTCTAAGAAATGCAACATCGTTCAAGAAAACATAGTTGATGAAGTGTTTGGACCGGCGCGTAATGCATCTGAAGACATGTTTGAAACCGCCATCCTCAGCCCAACAAACGAAAGCTCCCTGCAGCTGAACCAAATGGTGCTGAAAAAAATTCATGGAGAAGAAAAAAACATACCTCAGTGCAGATGACGCTATCTGTGAAGATCAACAAGGGGACAATTACCCAATGGAGTTTCTCAACAGTATAACTCCAGCTGGAATGCCACCACACAAACTTTCACTGAAAGTAGGTTCAGTCGTGATGCTCCTCCGTAACTTCGACATTCGACGCGGACTGTGCAACGGCACTAGACTGTGCATTCGAAGACTACACAACCATGTGTTGGATGGAGAAATCATTGGCGGAAACAAACACGGACAGCGAGCTCTGATTCCACGGCTGAAGCTGGCACCATCGGACGTAGCATTTCCCTTCACACTAAAGAGAATACAATTCCCCATCAGGTTTGCATACTGCGTGACCATTAACAAGGCGCAAGGACAAACATTTTGTGGAGTGGGAATATACTTACCATCTCCAGTTTTTTCGCACGGACAACTGTACGTCGCTTTCTCGAGAGCCAGAAGTTTTAACACAGTGTACGTCAACGTAGACACGTGGACAAATCAGGGGACTTATTCACAAGGAGTAGTGTACACCAAAAATGTCGAGTACAAGGACGTTTTGTAGGTCTCATTAGGTAAGGCCATGGAGTACATCGACTGGGATCCGGCTCTTACAAGAGCCGCCACTTGTTGTCATATTGGGCTCATGGAACTGAATCCATCTGTGACGGGGTTTCGGATAGTTTGGAATTATTGTGCTTTCCCTTCAACAACAAGCTTCAGCCTCTCTGTCGCCAAGGCAATGCTTTGATGATATGAACCCAGATGCAGATGTTGCTTCATGTGCCAGTAACGTCTTGTCCAGTCTCATCTACGTTGTAAACGTGATTTGGTGACTACTCCACCATGATGATCAAAAGGGTCCTACTTTAAGGGATTCAGTGCTGGCATGCATTTGAAATTGCTCCCCGTGCTGAAACTAGATGAAGGCTGTAATGAATGTCGAAGTGGACTGGCCATCTCAAACTTGCCAAAAAAATGGAACCACCTCTCTTGGCAGAAAAAAGTGAAATAACCTTGGAGGCTGTTATACAGATCCAGCACAATATCCTACAGCATATGTCCTGAGTTGAAACCAAAGGAAAAAAGTATTTTTCCTCTGTTCTTATCTCCTGAGATGAACAAATTTATATTGCCCCTTCAATGTTACAAAACCTTTGGAAAGTTTTGCTTTCATCTCTGACCATTGATAAACACGTGCACGACCAACATAAATATCATGAGCAATCTACTACGACTACTTCCATGGCCCAATTAATCCCGCTTTCTTCTGTGATCAGCCACACAAAGTTTTCCTCTTTACTCTTCTATCCTGATCATCCTTTCTTTCTACCCCCATTTCCTCTCCATCTCAATTTTGGTGTGCACCTTCTCCTACCAACTACATCGATATTAAAGTCATACCTGACAACTCACTTCTCTCTCCTGAACACACACATCAACCAACACAGACCTGCCTCTTTAAGAACGGCCCTTTACTTCACACCTTCAATTATCCGCATTCCTCCTCCCTTCTCTCAGATCTCAATCGGACCACTGAGCATCTGTATCTCAATCCGATGTGCCATTCTCCCTTCTTCCTCGAGCAATACCCAGGCTTTTGCATCATACAAGAGAACTGGTCTCGTTACCTCCAGAGGTTGTTTTTATTCCTGTTTGTTTGTCTGTTTGTCTGACTATGAGCAGGATATTTCAAAAAGTTTGGATGGATTTAGAGGAAATTTGGTGGGTAGGTTAGGTGTGTGACAAAGACCAACTTCTTAGATTTTGGTGAAGATCCAGAGATAAAATTTCGTGGACAAGTTGGGTATAAAATGAGGACTAATCGATTCGATTTTGGTGAAGATCCAGATTCGGATGTGGATACAATAACGTTTTTAGTGATTCTTCACAATTGGGAGATGGTGCCAAAAATGATATGTAGCATGATATTTCAAAAAGTTGTGGACAGTTTGTTACAAAACTTGGTGGATGATTTGGGTAGGTGATGAGAACAAGCCAATTCTGTTTGGGTTAACATCCCGATGCAGATCCGTCCTTTCAGTGGGATACAATACATAAACAGTTCAGCCTGGCGGAGCGACTGAGTGATGCTCTAGTTCCCATTTTGTAAGTCTTTTCCCACAGCTGAATTGTAATATGTCAATGACCTATTAGCCCAAAAACAGAAACTCACTCCAGTATGCCCTCACTCTCTCTCACATATGCTTACTGCAACCACCAACCTTTTCCAATGTAAAGGGTGTTCTGAAAGTCACTTTACCCCTGCCTTAATTTCTCACACCTTCTTCGCTCCCTTCCCCTCCGCCCTCCCCTGCGGTGGTATGTGGCAACATTGACTCAAGAGAATAATGAAGCACATACAGATACAATGACCGATTAATTATTCAAGCCACTTTGCGCACGCACTTCAAGCTTCAATCAATGGTGATACCGCGGTTCGATGCCAGAGGTAGGAAGGCAAAATATATATATATATATATATATATATATATATATATATATATATATATATATATATATATATATATATATATATATATATATAATATGATCACAATGAGTAAAAAATGTTTTCAGTTGTTATGAAATAATGAATCATCACATCATGGCAGGAAAGCCGAGAGGTACGCATGCTCACTGTAAGCTGTCGAGCCTCTGTTCGAATCCCAACCCAGCTATAAACTGCTATCCCAGTGTTTCACATGATTCATCAATGTGTGTGCCGTTTTACCAAGGAGTGACTTTTAGACCACCCTGCAGAACTCGGTTGTTGGATTTTCACACCTGCTTTAACTCCCTGCCTACCCTATCCAAAGTATTCACATCCACTCTTCCCTCTCTCTCTCTGGCTAACGATATTGCATCTATTTTCCTCCCATTTACCTTCAGTCCCCAACTTATCAAACTTTCCTGCCATGCAACCATTACATCCTGAGGTCCATACTCAGAGTCTGAATGTCATCACCAAATCATCTGCAAGCAACATTTCCCTCGCTCAACACATCAATCACCATCACAAACAGAAAAGGACCAAGAGCTGACTTATTGTAAACCTATGTTTTTCTAAAATGCCTCTGAGCAAACATTCCAAGTACTTGACAGAAACATAAACTGCATCACATTAATCCCCACCAACCCTTAGTCATTCACCACCCTTCCCAGTACTTTCAACACTTGCTCCATCAGCTAGATATCCCTGCAATTCCAACACACCATAACTTCACCTATATTATTGTGGATAATCACTTAATAACCTTACTGTAAATCCTTTGGTATCACCATCTTTTCCCACATCTAAAGCAACAACAGCCAAAGCCAGTCCACTCGGTCACCCAATTCCTTAAATCATCACCACCACCATCCCTGATGGTCCACTAGCTTTCCCTATACAGTTTTCCTGAGAGCTGCAACAACCTCTTCCTCCTCTATATGTCTTAATGGCCCATTCTCCTTGCTGATCTCTCTGAATACTTCCCTCACATTCTCCACATTTAGCAGCATTCCTACAAGTCTTCCTTGTTTCTACCAAGAATGTATTTCTCGTTATAAAATATCAAAATTTTGTTCATATTCAGAATCGGGTCACGTGATTGGTTAAATGGAAGCCCTCTCGATGCTGGTTACAGTGACACATATTTAGAGGTTACAGGTCATGTTTTGGGCTGAGGGTATGGCTGTGCTGTTGATGCAATACCCCCTATAGGTTTGGGCAATATGTTTTTTTTTTTTTTGCGTTTTCGGCCTGATTTCAACTCATGAATTCGATGTGGTCAATACACCTTCATTGGGCATCACCGATGAAGATTGTGGCCAAGTTTCATCAAAATCGCGTGCTTGGTTCAAGCGATAATGACTGAAGGGTTTACAGACTAACTGACTCACTCACCGAACTTTTTACCACGTTTGATACACCTCCTGTCGAGCCTTTTCCACGATTTACTTTCCTTCTTTTTTTTCTTCTCCACATAGCTTATCCTGCTGTCCTCCTGACTCTCACCCTGCCATTCTCTGAAGGTCTTTTTATTCCGTCTGAATGCCTTCTGAACCTCTGAATTCTGCAGCCGCTACTCCACTCTTTTACTCCTCCCTCTTTTGCTTTTTTGAGACACCTTAGCTGCTGCCCCCAAGAAGGCCTCCTTCATGTTCCTCCACTACTTCATTTCCAGTTCCTCCCTTGGACTTTGAATCTGGTTACATTGGCATCCTGCAGCTTTCATATCCTGATGTCTCTCTCCACTGCCTTTTCTGATGTCTCCATTCTTGAACGGCTTCCAGTCTCAGACTAAGAGTTGATGTTTACAAGGAATTTACAAGGAATTATGGTGCAGGAGGAGGCCATTCAGCCCATCATGTCTGCACCACGATGTTGGCTTAGTACTTCCTTCTATCTGTCCCTCCATCCCGTGAGAAAACAAGAAGGGCACTCAGTAGAGTGCATACCTCTGCTACGCAATGCCAGAACCACGATAACATATCGCGCCCATTACATTTTTGAAATATCGTGCTATATATCGTTTTTGGTCCTATTTCTCAAAGGTGAAGAATCACTTTGAATATTAAATAATTCTCAGATCCCGATTCGGATCTTCACCAAAATTGAATCAATTCTTCATTGTTAAATACCAAACATGTCCAAGTTTTGTCTGAATCCGTCTGCAACTTTTTGAGATATCATACTATGTATCATTTTTGGCCCTATCTCTGAATGGTGAAGAATCACTTTAATAATTATGGTAGTCAGAACTGGATCCGGATCGTCACCATAATCTAATCAATTCAACCTGTCCTCCAAATTTCATCCGAATCTGTCCACAACTTTTTGAGATATCCTGTACACAAACAAACAGACAAACAGACAGAAAGGGGTGAAAACATAATGTCCTTCACCTTCGGTGGTGGAGGTAATAATAGACCTGGATATGAACGAATGTCATGAGCAACACTTGTTCTATATTCAGCACCTTTCACATGAGCAACTACAGCAGTTTGACAAATCTTTTCACAAAGTTTGTAAAATCAAAATTAAGTTTGATAGCTTTCTGCTACCAAGCAAGCGTTTATGGTGCCTTTCTTATTATAATTCAAACTCACTTTGGAAACACGATATGAAAATATTATGAAGCAAAAAATGATACGAATGAACACTGATGCCATGAAGGGAATGAACCATGTTCTAACAGATTTTGGGTCCGTTTATGATATGCTCTGAAGGATTCAAAGGAAGGCATTCAAAGGATAGAGCACAGACAAAGCCCATAGGTTGGCATCCAGGGGCAGGAGAAAATGCCTCACTAAAGAACAAGGAGCTGATACTCGAGGTCCCCCACCTTTTGGTTGATATGAGGAATCGATCTGTTTCATATGAAATCGAAATCTTTCATGGTTTTTGAAATATTGCGTGCACAAGCGAAGTTACCGAAATGGTTGCTATGATAAGAAAATTCAGCCAATCACAGCCATGATGTAATCAGGTTGAGATAATGTGAGGAGGAATAAATATTTGCAATATAAAAAGGAAATGCTCAACAGTTTTTGAAATGTCGTGAACATAAAAGTACATAGACGGATGATCGGTCGGCCGGACAGAGCTCATTTTAACATCCCCCCCGTCTCCCTATCTCTGAATATCTCTGAATATCTTCTCCCTATTCTCCCTATTCTCCCTGTCCGTTGTCGTAGGGGTGGGGGACAAAAGCAAAGACATAAGGATGGCGTCGGTGGTACCCAGAGTACTTTGGGAAGTAATGTCAATTTTATTGTGTTGAGGTAGGAATAAACCAAGAGAAATGATGTAAATCCATTCAACATGATGAAGAACTTTTATTGCATCTCAACCGATGAATTACTCACCCCCCAGTTCCACTCATGGCACCCCGTTACGTCATCTCACGTGATGTGCACTGAACATAGATATAGATATTCATGTGATGCAATGTATTAGATTTCACTTTACATTACAATGTGGCTGGACAACACAACTTTCCACAAGCTCAGTGACTGTGTTTGTCTGGTCAAGTCTGGAGTTGTCTCCTGTATTTGTCTTCATGATTTGTGTTGCAGGAGCAAAGGTATGCTTGAGAAATGTTGTATTTTCTACTGAATTACACCTCAGATTAAAAAAAAAAACCCTTTTCAAAATATACTCTGATGTCCTGACGTACATCCATCCGATAAATGCTGCACAATAAATCTCATGTATGTTATTTCATGAATGTATTTATGATCAAGCACCCACCTTTATATCTTCTATCTTCTTCGTATTAGTCTTCTTCTTAAAAAAAAAAGAAAAAAAAAGGAGTACACCATATTTGCTCTGTCAGCATCGGTTTTAAGTGTGCAAACAAATTATTTAATATCACTGTCAGAGCTCTGACCTTTGACAAATATTCTGATGAAAAAACAAACAAACAAACAAGATCCATCACTTTCAATCATACATTGTGCGTTCATTTGGAGAGTCTTTTTTTGGGGGAAGTTTCTTTGGATGAGTCATTTGTTGTGTAGTTACATCATCTCTGAGCAGTCATAAATAAGCAAAAATCGGCAAATTACTATTTCTAATAATTATGACTATACCGTTTCAGCTCCACCATCGTCAGTGCCGAATTGGTCCAGAATTTACCATGAGGATAAATAAGGGTCAAGGACAAACATGATAAAGAGATTCTATGGACAACTAACTGTATGTTGCTTTATCATGTGCAACAGTGTTTAATGACATCACTTACTATGGCGGTTCTCAATATAGGACATTTGACAAAAACATCATTCTCCCAGCAGCACTCCTGTAGCACGTCAACAATCAAATCAATCTCGCCTTCAAAGTCTACACACCGATTAGACGCCAACAATTTTATCTTCTAAATGCTCTTCTACAACAACATTGATCTCATCACAACCAAATAAACGTGAACTTCCATCTTGAATATGAGGTACAACAAAGTCAGTAATATGTGAACATAAAAAACCTGCTGTTTCAACAAATAATCACATTCACTATTTACTAATTGCTATTTAGCCAGGTCCGTTCACGAGTTTATATTAAAGGTGGTTTAATTTTCTCTGCTAGTCAAGTCTTGTATATGTGTAATAACTGGTAACAAACACCCATGCTACCTCAATTATTTTGTATGGACTTAACTTTCATCTACCTATAATTCCAGCAATGTGTGTGTGTGTGTGTGTGTGTGTGTGTGTGTGTGTGTGTGTGTGTGTGTGTGTGTGTGTGTGTGACAGCTGTTTCTCAACAACCGCTGGTCCGATCTAATTGAAACTTGCCAGGTATATTGCTGGGGACCTGAGGATGTGCCTTTTCAAGGATTGATATTAATCGGACAAGTGCTTCCCAAATTATGGCCATTTATTTACCAACCAATGAAAGGACACGTTGCTGCGTAGGCGTGGCTGCAGAGGCCGGTGCGCGGCCGGCTGACGATGACGTCACGTGCCGTGCCGGTTACGATGGGGATCGGTGCCTTAGTTAACGTGGCGTAGGAGTGGCAATGGTCAATGGCAGCGAATGTCATGGCAAGCAAAGACAGGGAGGTAAACTTGATTTTAATTTTGATTTTAATTAACTCTGTGTGTGTGTAAGTATCACAGCAGTTGTTACTTCAATGCAAGCGATAATTCGTGGAATGCATGTGAACATTCCGTACGGGCACCCACCACTTCTGGATAGTGATGACTTAATGTATTCCAAGAATTTCTCGATTTCTAATGCGCATTTATAGATAAACACAATGTCCCAATCCAATCGTCGTTTACGAGAGCGAAGGAACGGCCTGTGTGGTTGTTTCTGGCTCGCGGTTTGAAAGTTTTTTTTTTGTTTGTTTTTTTTTTGGGGGGGGGGGGTTTGCATGGATGGCCATGCAAGAGCGTAGGAACGGCATGTGTGGTTGTTGTTTCTGGCACGCGGTTTGAAATTTTTTTTTTGCACGTGTGGCCATGCACGTACGGCCACGTACGTACGGGCACGTACTAGTTATTCCAATTAGTAATTGTAACAATGTTCTTCAACAACAGTATTGAAGCCATTGTCATCTGTAAGGTGAAAGGCCTCACCTGATTGACGAGTCTTTCAATTATGGTTTCAGTTTTTTCTTGACGCCATGAATGCATCTCTCTTTTTGTTATACTGATTAACAATTAAACTTTTCTCAAAAGCTCCTGCTTGAAAAGTCCCTGACAAACCTGTTGTGGTGATGGTGACAATCTTGATGACCTTCTTCAGTTCACTGCTATAGTGTTGAAGGCTCCCAAGTTTCAATCAAGCTGCCTGCTTTGGCCCGTGTTCTGCTCTTTCACTCAAACCCCTGTGAAGTTTCTCTTCTGCGACTTACATTGACAGTTTCTGGGATCACCTCCACAAAGGCCTGCAGGTACGACAGGTCAGAAACTCTTGTTGTTGCAGTGATTCCTCCAATCTTTCTACAGCTTCCTAACCCATTATTTATGGAGAGAGAGAGAGACACAGACATAGACACAGACACAGACACAGAGTTGTTAGCGGAAAGACAAGAGGCAGTGGTGTGGATGAGGGAGGGGGCGTCCATCAAGGGAATTTGAGTTTCTGATCTATCTTACCTACAATATTAACTCTGATTTCTCCCATTATCTCAATTTTGAAACATGTGGTGGAATATGATGAAGTTAGCATCACACGAGTGATACTTTCCTATATGGAATGAGACGATGACAAACACAGTGAGACAGATTAAAATGCCTGAACTTTGTTTTTCTCTTGCAATTTCAGGTCCTTTTTCATCCCGCAGGGATATTGAGCTCGCTGCTTCACCTGCTAGCACTCAATCAGGCAAGTGAAAGATCCCACTTCATCTTTGGAAAATAATTATCTGGTGTTTGCTGGTACACCAGCTGCAGTTCAAATTCCTGCAAGCTGGTCCATAGTGTTACTTATGCTTGCTCATCGCAGCCTCTGTGCCACTGACTGGAATATGACGAGTGATTCCCAAGGAAATGTTCGATGGTTAGCAAAAAAGCAGGGTCACTTTAATTAATTCACACCAAGGTCGAGTGCCCTCCTTCCAGAGAGGTGCTCACTTCTCATAATTTTGATGGAGGGACAGCATTGAATCATAAATAACTCTTTGTGTGCCTATACTACTTCAGGGTGATGGAAAACTTTCACCTGAAAAAAATAGAAAATATTCTCATCTCACCACAGAATTTTTATTTTAAATGTCATTTTAAAAAAAAACAATCACATCAATTCTTGTTTCAAATTTACTCAACTTACCATCTCTTTCTTCATTATCTCCGCCACCGAAGGTGAAATGATGTTTTCACCCCTGCCTGTCTGTTTGTTTGTGAACAGGATATCTCAAAAAGTTGTAGACAGATTCGGACAAAACTTGGTGAACAGATTGGATATGTAAAAAAGGAAGAATTGATTCAATTTTGGTGAAGATCCGAATAGGGATCCAGATCGGAGAATTTTTGAAGTGATTCTTTATCATTGATCAAGTGATCGGGAAAAACGATATATAGCACAATATCTGAAAAAAGTTATGGGAGGATTCGGACGAAACTTGGTGGATGGGTTGGTTCGGTGACGAGAACAAGCCGATTAAATTTTAGTTCAGGTCCGAATCCAGATCCGGCATATCAGTGGGATACAAAGCATTAACTCGTGAGCCTGGCAGAGGTTTGTGTTCTACCGAATGCCCTTTCTAGTTTTAACCAGTTTTTATCTGGTTAAATGAAGTAGTTAAACGATGTAACTCAACTGCACGTCAAACCTGCATCGGTGCTTGCTTGTTTATTTCATTTTATTGAGAAACCCAAACTTTTCTTCTTTCCTGGAAACATGCTTGAGGACAGCCTATTATTCTAAAGAAGGGCTCCAACCCTTCCAACCCCTCAAACTACCGTCCTATTTCTCTGACTTCGACTATTTGCAAAAGTCTTTGAATGTCTTCTCAATTCCCATTTTCTCAAGCATCTTGAATCACAGTCTTTTACCTGATCATCAATACGGCTTTCGCAAGGCAAGATCTACCGGTGATATCCTTTCTTATATTTAGAACTAGCAAATATCACCCGTCACTTCACTGACGATATTACTAAAAGGGGGAGGGAGAAAAAGAGGGGGGAAGAGGGAGAGAGGAGGGTAAAGAGGGAGAGATGGGTGGGGAAGATGGAGCAGGGAGAGTGAAGAGGTGGGAGGAAAAGGAGGGATGGGAAGCAAGGAGGGGTGGGTGAAGGGAAGACAGTGTGAGGTGAGAGGAAGGAAAGGCTGACGAGCAGTGGAGTGTTCATTACGATTCATACCGTCTCAAAGAAATGATTCTACATAGAATAACAGTGAAGATGGAAACAAAATAATGCTTGAAATCCTTGAAATATATGGGTCACACTATAAACACGGCCCGGAGACAAACTCCCGTCCAGAGACAAACTCCTGTCCTGACTAGTCCGGAGATGAACACCACTGAGAAACAAACACCGCCCGGGTGCATCTGGAGACGAACACCATTCAGAGACATCTGGAGACGAAAACTGCCCGGACATGTCCAGAGATGAACACCACCTGGTGTTCACCGGAGAGAGAGAGAGAGAGAGAGAGAGAGAGAGAGAGAGAGAGAGAGAGAGAGAGAGAGAGAGAGAGAGAGAGAGAGAGAGAGAGAGAGAGAGAGAGAGAGAGAGAGAGAGAGAGAGAGAGAGAGAGAGAGAGAGAGAGAGAGAGAGAGAGAGAGAGAGAGAGAGAGAGAGAGAGAGAGAGAGAGAGAGAGAGAGAGAGAGAGAGAGAGAGAGAGAGAGAGAGAGAGAGAGAGAGAGAGAGAGAGAGAGAGAGAGAGAGAGAAAAAAAAAAAAAAAAAAATGAATGAATGAATGTGGGAGGAGGTTACTGCACTGTATTGGCAGGGGGTTGAGCAAGGATGGGAGAGAGTGTGATGAAATAATGTGTCATGCTTAATGTACAACACACACACACACACACACACACACACACACACACACACACACTCACACTCACACACACACACACACACACACACACACACACACACACACACACACACACACACACACACACACACACACACACACGCACTTGGCCAATATCGGCAATTTTTCGGGAACCCGCAGGTTGGAGTCAGTGTGATTATCATCTCCAGTACTTACTGTATACAACCCAGAAACCTTAAGTAGCTTTCACTGAAAAACAACGTTGCAATAAAATAGACATTTCAGGGGTATGTTCCAAACATTATTCTTTAGAAACAGCTGCGTTTTGTGGACGGGTGGAAAAAAAATATGGCTCAGTAATTTAGAAAACTTGTTAATGCAGCAAATGGCTTGGAAATTGGGTGTTATTTCAAAGAACCACTCGCTCAGGATGACGTAGCATGAACCATTCGCTCAGGGTGACATAGCATGAACCACTCACTCTGAATGATGTGGCATGGTATCGTCATCAACAGTGCATGCTCAGCAAGTGGCTTAAGCACTCATGCAAGCACTTCAATTAAATGGTTCATAAGGAACGGTTGGCCAGGCTGTCGCTGCATACCATAAAGGATGCTTTTAACTTTAAAGCCCGTGTTCACCATGCACACAGCAGTGAATGAAATAAAATGCCTTTATCCACAAAAGAGTTGCAGCTGAATGCGGAACAACCTTGGAGACATCGCAAAGTTCAATCGCCCTTGAAATAAACATTGCCGGAAATCCGCCATTTTGCCTGCTCGTCTGTGCATGTCACGTGGTACATCAGTTCGAGGTCCATGCAAATGTTTTCATTCTTTTAAAAAACATCCGTTTTTTAGCAGATTTGCTTTGATTCCCTGAAGAGTACCTCACAAAACCTCCGAAAATATACACAGATCTGGCAGACGCTATTGATAAGCAGGCCCTCTGGGGGACATGGTGTGAGGTCTTGCAGTGAATGCATTAAATCATATAGCTCAATGAAGCTGGTTAATTTTGTTACGTTCCTAATTTTTTTGTTTCTCCTAAATATAATTCTCCAAGCAGTAGAAAAATATAAGTGTAATTGGAAATTACACATTTTCTTGTGTATTTATGGAGGAGGGAACATAGCCTTGCTTGGTTGAAGTAAATTGATATATCGGCTGATTAATAAGACTCGTTATTTCTGTAAATTATCAGATTTCACAACAGATTTTGACACTTATTTAGTCCACATGATATCCGATCCAAAAAGCGAAATAATATTTTGATGATTTACTTTAATTAATCCGTGAGAGTAAACCATGGAAAATCATCTCACAAGACATTAAATTGCTCCAAGCCCCTAATTTGAAAACTATCGTACTTACAAAAGCGGTGTAAACAACAATTTGTAGATATGATGAACTGGCATTTGATATGGGTGAGGAAAGTGAAAAAAAAAAACTTTACCGTTCAGAAATTGTTGTGGCCTGTTCAAATTCAAGGTAAGGTTAAGCAGGCCAAAAAACATGGTGGCTTCATACCCCAGTGAGGTTACCCAGGAAACAGCTTGAGACCCCAGACAGTGAGGTGGGTGAGGATCGCCTTATGGAGGATATAATTAAATAAGACCATTAATTATCTTCAAAAGGGGTGTTTTTTCATTAACCCAAGCACGCAATTTTCACTCTTACACTTTCTTGGAGTTTTCTTAGTATGCATGCAAAGTTTCAGGCTGCTAGGTTTAATAGTTTTGGAGTTATGGAGGACACACATATGCACACACATGCACGCACGCATGCACACACACACATGTTGCCTTTTATTTGTATAGATGTCTGGGATTCTTCTTTTTGGGAATCCTTTGTGTCGGCCTTGAAAGCCTTTGACAGAGTTTGGCATCGGGGTCTGATATCCAATCTTCCCTCTTTCGGCAATCCTCCTTCACTGTGCTCTCTCATATCGAGCTTTCTCTCCGACCGCTCTATCTCTGTAATTGTTGATGGTTCAACATCTCACTCCTTCCTTATCAACAGCGGTGTCCCTCAGGGTTCTGTCCTGTCTCCAACACTCTTCCTTCTTTTCATCAATGACCTTCTTTATTCTACAAATAACCAAATGCACTCGTATGCTGATGACTCAACATTACATTCTTCCATGTTTTTTCCCATCTGCTCCATATTGCCTCACCTGATCTACATCTCGTTTCATCACAGCCACCTTTTTAAATTCGGATTTGAACAAGATCTCTCAGTGGGGAAAATGTAATCAAGTTAAATTTAATGCTTCCAAAAACTCAATTTCTTCTCACCTTTCTCTCTAAAACTCCGCTCAATGCTCCAATCTCCTTTGCAATCTCCGTAATTACACCATGTGATACAATAAATCTACTACGTTCGGTATTACATTACTAACACTAACATCAAATTATTACTAACATCAAATTTATTCTGGAATTGACACGTTACACAAATAGCAAAGTCTGGCTCTCACAAACTCAGAATCTTGTTCAGATGTCTAAGATTCCTCTCCTCTGAACAGTTGCTCCAACTATATAAAGGAATTATTAGTCTTTGTATGGAGTAATGGTCTCACATCTGGTGAGGTTCTAACTCCACATACTTACTCGACATAATTGAATCCAAAGTAAATCAACCTATCAGCTGTTCCAATCTGACCTCAAAACTCGACCTGCTCGAATTCCACCACAATGTTCTCTCTCTCTCTCTCTCTCTCCCTCTCTCTCTCTCTCTCTCTCTCTCTCTCTCTCTCTCTCTCTCTCTCTCTCTCTCTCTCTCTCTCTCTCTCTCTCTCTCTCTCTCTCTCTCTCTCTCTCTCTCTCTCTCTCTCTCTCTCTCTCTCTCTCTCTCTCCCTCTCCCTCTCCCTCTCCCTCTCCCTCTCCCTCTCCCTCTCCCTCTCCCTCTCCTCTCCCTCTCCCTCTCCCTCTCCCTCTCCCTCTCCCTCTCCCTCTCCCCCTCCCCTCCCCCTCCCCTCCCCCTCCCCTCCCCCTCTCCCTCTCCCTCCCCTCTCTCTCTCCCCCCCTCTCTCTCTCTCTCTCTCTCTCTCTCTCTCTCTCTCCCCCTCTCTCTCTCTCTCCCCCTCTCTCCTGGACAAGCCATGACATCACATGATCATTATGTGGCCATTGGCAATTGAAGGTGGACCATGATTTTTTGTTTCTTCCCCTTCACTGCCAAACTTTGGAACTCTTTACCTTCTCTTGTCTTTTCAAATCCTTATGACCTTCTCTTTTTCAAAAAGCAGATTTTTTTTCTCCTCCTCAAAAACTTCGAATATTCTCTCTTTCTTCACTTTTCCATCTCTGCAGTTCTTTTATTTAAAGCCTGGTCTCGAGGAGGACTTGTAGTCCGTGACTGGAGCCTTTTACATCCATTTTTAGTCAGTTCCGAAGGAAGTGACTTATTTTTTAAATCTTAATTTCATCCTCTGTGCAGACAAAGGGAAATCTTCTCTTCGCAGGTACATGCAAACATTCCAATAATCTGAAAGTTAATTAAAATAGGACAGGACGTGAAGCAGACCAACTGGTTGGCTTGGCGCTGCTGCTCTCGCCGCCATCTTATTGTATACTTTTCTGGCTCAACTCCGGTGTTCATTTGTTTTATTGCTGTTGTCACAGAATATAGGTGAAGGTTTTAACACGTGCCGTTTAGCCTGTTTCACTTTAGTTGAGATCACAAGCTTCTTTTTTTAGCTCACCTGGAATGGAGTTCCACGGAGCTAATGGGATGGCGCGTCATTTTTCCTCCCATCTGCAAATACTTCCAACTTCTTTTCTGAAACTACATATACTATTTCAATGAAATTTTACGACAACGTTCATAATTGTGTATTACCAAAGTTGGTTCACGGCATTAAAAAATAGGGGTCTGAGGTGGTTTACGGTGGAGTTTATGGGGGTTGCCCCCCCCCAAAGAAGTATTTGCTTCCCCTCCCCCCCCCCTCGAAAGGACACACACAATTCAGATGAAACTTGACCGCAACCTTCATCACCCATGATGTACCAAAGTTTGTTCATGACATTGGAAAAAAACCAGGGTCAAAGGGGGTGTAAGGGGGGGGGGGTTACCCCCCAAAATATGTCTTTGCTTTCTTCTCTGAAACGACACACACAATTTCGATGAAACTTGAACATATCCTTCACCACCCTTGATGTACCAATGATTTTTCACACTATAAAAAAGTTTGGGGTCAAAGGGGGTCTACGGAGGGGGGGGATTTCCCCCCAAAATATGCATTTGCTTTCTTCTCCGAAACCACACACACAATTTCGATGAAACTTGACCACAACCATTATAACCCGTGATGTACCAAGGTTTGTTCACGGCATTAAAAAACAAAAGATCCATAGGTATTTACTTTCTTTTTCATTACATATTTTGTGGGTTATCCATGCCTTCCAGTGGTTCCCTGGTTAACTTATCCAGCCGCTCCCAGTTGAGACCCAGGGGTATTGCCCCGATGTTTATTAAAAAAAAAAATCTGATTCAGGAATGTCTCGATAATTTAATAAATTGTACAAAATATTGGCAGACGCAATTCAACATAAACAATGTTAAGTGCTGGAGATGGGTAATAATGAATATAGGGAATACATAAAGCAAGGGGCAGTCTTTGAGTACATGACCATCTTGGGATGGTGATAGATACGTCGGGGAGGGCAGGAGGGGTGGGGGGTGGTGGGTAAGTAGACAGTGTAGTGAGAAGCAACTTTTAAAGCGAAGCTAATCGGATTTTAGGTTGATTCATTATAAATTAATGGGGTAGTATTCACATTTATCAGATTTTATTGAGTCCTCATCTAGAAAATTCGATACAGCTTTGGTCACCAAATCTGAGGAACGACATAGCTACCATAGAAAGGGTACAGCATTGATTCCAGGGCTAGAAATAGCGAGAAAAATTTAGGGATGATAAAGCTCATCCAAACAGCTGGACACTATTCATCCAAGAGTATTGAGGGAGGTGATAGAGCAGTTAGCCGTGGTAATCACAGATATCTTTAACAGTTCATTAGAGTAGATTATAGCATACATAGGAGTGCAGGTAGCCTTTGTGTGCAGTGGAGGTTTTTCAGCAGAATTGATAGTTTTACGATCGCCTGTGGGTAAACCTTGAGAGTGAAGAAGATGAAAGTTAAGCCGCTGTCACACCTTGACGTTTTAGCCAGCGTATGGCAACGTATCAAAATGTATGTAAAACGCTGGCGTCCGCTGAACTATTGATGTTTTTTTCCAGTTTTGGGCGTATTCATAACGAGTTGGACGTATGCGTAATGTATTAGTAACGTACACAGAACGTTTCGATAACATGGAGATAACTTAAACCAACGAATGCTGAGCGTGTTGTCGGCGTTCACAACCTATGCCCAACGATAGTCTAACGTATGCATAGCGCGCGGCAGCGTATTGCCGACGATCACATGGCGTAGCCTATTAAAAGGCTGCGGCTCGACGATTCAAATCATATCCGCACTAGACATCGAAGTGTCAAGCCACTGTCACACCTTGACGTTTTAGCCAGCGTATGCCGATATATGAAAAATTTGCTGAATATGCTGGCACACGTCGAGTAAGTTATGGGTAAGTTTTGTATACGTTAAGAGCACACTGAAGCACGCTGGCATACGTCGTAGTACGCAGAGTACGTCAACAAATTTTAAGCATGCTGAAAAAAATTTGACGTATACCAGCGTATGACTCACACATTCCGCATATGCTGGCCATAAGTTGTAGGCAAGTTATGCGATCATTGACACACGTTGACACACATTACTTGTAAGTTACTCATAAGTCGAAACACATCGAGGTAATGTTTAGCATACCCGAAAGTTATTTCTAACCTATGAGTAACATGCTTTGAACCTATGAGTAACATGATTTGAACCTATGTGTAACGTATCTCCAACGCGTATTGACGTATGTGGACATATTTGACGTCTTCCGGACGACCACAGAACTTACTGAACGTGTTACTAACTTACAGCTACCGTATAATGGTGTATTGGCAGCGTTTAGGGGAATCGGTATATAACAATGGGGTTCACACAGGAGGAACCCGTCAGTGTTGCAGACTCCATGTTTTTTTTTTTTGTTTTTTTTCTTCGGTATGACGGTGATGTTGACACTTCGATTTCTAGTGCGGTTATGATTTAAATCGTTGAGCGGCAGCCTATTAATTATATTATATTATAACCGCACTAGAAATCAAAGTGTCAACATCACCGTCATACCGAAGAAAAAAAAAAAACCAGGGAGTCTGGAACACTGACGCTAAACATTACCTCGACGTGTTTCGACTTATGAGTAACTTACAAGTAACGTGTGTCAACGATCGCGTAACGTGCCTACAACTTATGGCCAGCGTATGCGGAGCATGTGAGTCATACGCTGGCATACGTCGAAAAATTTTGAGCATGTTAAAATTTGTCGACGAGCTCGGCGTACTACGACGTATGCCAGCGTACTACGACGTATGCCAGCGTGCTCTTAACCTATACAAAACCTACCCATACGTATTCGACGTGTGTCAGCATTTTAGACAAATTTTTCATACGTCGGCATACGCTGGCTAAATCGCCAAGGGGTGACAGCAGCTTTAGGACAGTATTCAGGCATGGCCTTTCAATCAGTGAGTAGTCATTACATGGGAATGGTCTCCCGAGAAAGGTAGAGAGAGAGAGAGAGAGAGAGAGAGAGAGAGAGAGAGAGAGAGAGAGAGAGAGAGAAAGAGAGAGAAAGAGAGAGAGAGAGAGAGAGAGAGAGAGAGAGAGAGAGAGAGAGAGAGAGAGAGAGAGAGAGAGAGAGAGAGAGAGAGAGAGAGAGAGAGAGAGAGAGAGAGAGAGAGAGAGAGAGAGAGAGAGAGAGAGAGAGAGATATATATATATATATATATATATATATATATATATATATATATATATATATATATATATATAAAAATCCATTGACATTGGAATCAGGTCGATACCTAAATGCATTGGAGGTCGAGGGGTGTGTGGATATTGTCAGGATTTGTAGATAGCTTGGGTGTGTGTGGGTGTTGGTTTCTAAGGTTGGTATCGTGCAGGCATTATGGGCCAAATGACCTCCTCCTATGCCAAAGTTCCACTTGTGTGTTCTTGTTTGTTTATCGAGGCTCATATAAGTCAGCGGGGATGAAGTGTCAGTGGGGCATCTCTTGGCCACAATAAGCAAGTGAATGAACAAAGCGAAAAGGAGAGTTACTCTTTATTCTGTATTCCAACCATGTTAATTCAGGTTCGTTTCAGAATATCGAAGGGGAATTTTCGATGAATAATTCAGCCATCTGCGCCATCAGCGCATAACTTCCGGTTCCGGTTTTGAGCGGCAAGAGGTCTCCTTCGGGGCTCCCTGCTGACATTCTCAAAGTTAAGTTCCGGTTGTTATTTGTCCCGTTTTAACTGTTTAATTTTCTCACCTACATGTTAATGTGTGTTCCTAGTTCGGTTTTGTTTCAAAAATCGTGCTATTTTGTGAGTATTTATGTCGACGTTCTCACCTGGTGTTTGAGGCCTAGTCCTAGGCTTGAAGCCTACCGGTTCCACTTGGTGTTCGATCGTTTTTTTTTTTTGTTTGTTTGTTTTTTCTCCCCATTACCTTCAATTTCTATCCTCCCCATTACCTTCAATTTTCATCCTCCCCACTTTCCAAATATCCCCCATTCTCCCAACTAATCTCTTTCTTATCTCAAAAAAAAAAAAAAAAAAAAAAAAAAAAACCCAACAACAACAACAACAACCTTCTCCCGATTCTGCTACTTCTTCCTCTTAACTTCCTCCTCGTCTTCCTCGATTTCTTTTTTTTTTTTTTTACACTTCCATGACCTAATCTGTTGAACTCTCTCATACATTAATATTAACAACAAAAACGATCTTATAATGCTTCATCTTCCTCTCTCACACATGTGGTACTCTTTACTGTTTCACAATGCACTACTCTTCTGCTATTTTAACAGACTGCTCTCATTTCGACCTCTCCTTCATTCCTTGCCTAAAAAATCCAACTATAACAGCGCTTCTTCTCTCCATGCTCTGAATTCGCCTTCATTGCATCCATCAAGAATTGTGTTAAATCGTATCTCTGACCTAAAACTTTTAAAAACCACAGTTTGCCATGGATGCTCGCTTTCCATCAACCATTCTTTTTTCCAACTTCAGTGCCAACTCACCCCCTCACCCCTCACTCTCACTCTCAAAGCAACCATCCCACTCTTCTCCCTCCAAGCCTCCCTCTCACCTCTTTCAAAATATCCCCCCTCACCTTTCTCCCACCTTTCATCCCCCTCACTCTTCCTTCTCTAAGTTGCCCCCCTCTCATCCACCAACCTGCCTCCCTCCACTGCCCTCTCACCTCCATCTCTTCACTCCACCTCCTCAAATCCTCAACTGCCATCTTCCTTGTCTCTTGTCCCCCCTCTCTCACAGCACCACAGAGCCTTTTCTCCTCCTCATTCGGCCCCCTCCCCTCGCTATTCTGCAATACCCCACACTCCTTCAGCAACCCTCCTTACCTCCCCCTCGTCCCTCGTCCGACCCTCCCCCGCCCCCTCCACCTCCTGCACCAAAAGCCTCCTCCCCTACCTCTTCATTAAAAGTGTGGACCTCAAATATCCGGGGCCTTCGCTCAAACCTTTCAGATCTTTCCATGCAGGTTGCCACTGACAAACCAGACATTATCTGCCTAACAGAAACTTTCCTCTCCCAAGACGTGTCTGACTCCCAAGTATCTCTCCCTGGTTACTCCCTCTTACGGTATGACAGACCTGAGCCTCGTCCTGGTGGAGGTGTTGCTCTCTTCATCAAAGACTCTATTCCTCACTCTCCCTGCACTGCTCTCACTCCCCCACACCCCCAGGAATACCTCTGGCTTCGGCTTCCCCTCCACTCCCACCTCATGTTTATATGTGTACTGTACCGTCCACCGAACAGTGATGACTCCATCTACACCTCACTCTCCGAAAACGTGGACCATCTTCTATCTTCTCATCCAAACTCTCTCTTCCTCTTATGTGGCGACTTCAATTGTCATCACGCCAGTTGGCTAGGTGTGGGTACCTCTCTCACCTGCCATGGGACATCAGCAAAAGCTTTCTGTGACTCATTGGGACTGACTCAATCGGTCAACTTCCCGACCCGGATCTCAACCAATGGTACTCCATCTCTTCTGGATCTGATTTTGACAAATTTCCCTGACAATATCTGCTGCTCTTCCTTCGCTCCAATTGGTTCTTCTGACCACGTCCTTATTAAAGTGGACATCTCTCTGGCTGTTATCAGAGAACCACCTCACCGCCGTCGAGTCTGGCATTTCACTCAAGCCGACTGGCAGGGTCTCCGAGCAGCCATCAAACTTACAGACTGGTCTCCTATCACTACTTTCTCAAACATCAACTCATCCTGGGAATTCTTCCAAAGAAACTTGCTCTCCCTCATGCACAGATTTATCCCCTCTCGTGTTCAGTTGTCTTACCCTTCCTCCCGCCCTTGGTTTACTGAAGCTTGTGGCGAGGCAGTTGTCCTGAAACAACTTGCCTTTGCCTCATGGAAAGCAAACCCAACTGAGGGCAATCTCAGTTCTTTCCACAAAGCTCGGAACAAGTGTGTAGCTACCCTCAGGAGAGCCAGAAAACAACATCTTTCTCATCTCAAGTCTGAACTCTCAAACCTCTCTCCCTCCTCAAAATCCTGGTGGCGTTTAATCAAATCTGTTTCTGGTGTATGTTCCCCCTCCATCCCCTCCCTTACCTCAAATGGCCGCACTGCTGATTCCACACGTGATAAAGCTGAATGTCTAAACTAGGTGTTTGCAGCTAAATCTTGTGTCCCAAACCCATCACTATCTCTACCCACTTTACCCAGTCGCACCCAACTGTCCCTGGACTCTGTATCCTTTTCTCCTGACAAGGTGGAGAGCTTGCTTTCAAACCTCGAGTCAGATTCTGCAACCGGTCCAGACGGCATCAGCCCACGTGTCCTCAAAGCCTGCTCTTCTGCTCTTGCTCACCCTCTCTCTGTTCTATTCACCCTCTCATTTTCCCAAGGTCATCTGCCATGTGCTTGGAAATCTGCTAACATCACTGCCCTGCATAAAAAAGGTGCAAAAACAGATCCCTGTAACTATAGACCAATCAGCCTTCTCCCAATCATCAGCAAGGTTATGGAATCCATCATCGCTTCAGACATGAAATCCTTCCTCTTCTCCAATGGCTTGATTTCCAATCATCAATTTGGTTTCAGACCAGGTCACTCTACCCTAGATATGCTGCTACTGCTCTCCCATCAATGGATGGAGGTCCTCAATGCCAGACAGGAAATCCGAGCCGTATCCCTGGACATATCACGTGCTTTTGACACAGTCTGGCACCCTGCCCTACTCACCAAACTCTCTGCCCATGGTATTCAAGGCCATCTCCACTCATGGCTCGCAGACTTCCTCTCCTGTCGCAGTCAACGTGTGGCCCTAAATGGAGTTCTTTCATCCCCTCTTCCTGTGCAGGCTGGAGTTCCTCAAGGTAGCGTTCTGGGCCCTGTTCTTTTTCTGGTTTTCATCAATGATCTCTCGGACTCTCTGGAAAATCCTCTATTTCTCTTTGCCGATGACTCAACCCTCTGCCGTACCATCTGTCATCCCTCAGACCGGCAAGCAGCAGCTTCTTCGCTCACTGCAGATCTGGATAAAATCACAAACTGGTCCAACACGTGGAACATGTCTTTCAATCCAGACAAATCTCACACTCTCACTATGTCTCTTCGAAAGGACCGTTTACAAAACCCCCCATCCACTTTCTCAACAATCCTCTGGAAGAAGTCTTTTCTTTCAAGCTTCTGGGTCTCACTATCTGCCATGACCTTTCCTGGGAAAGTCACATTTCCAACCTTGCCTCAAAAGCCAGTCGCCGACTGGGAATCCTCCGTCGTGCAAAGTCCTTCCTCGGCCCTCTTGAGCTCCTGACCACTTACAAAGCTTTTGTCCGTAGCCTGATGGAGTACTGCTCTCCCCTCTGGGCTGGTGCTCCTGCCTCCCACCTTTCTCGACTTCACGCTGTCGAAACCAGGGCTTTTAAGATCATTGGCATCTCCCGCAATGAAGCTGAGTCTTTGGGCCTCTCACTCAATCACCGCAGGTTGGTCGGTGGTCTTTCTGTCTTCTACCGACTCCTCTCCAGCCATGCTCCCCCCCTGCTCTCTCTGCGATTTGTCCCAACCACATTTCCACAGGGCGCTCAAGGTCCGCCAACAACCCCCTTCTGGTAAAACTACCAAAATCACGAATCACTGCTCATCTTCACTCTTTCATTCCTCTTTTTTCCCGCCTTTGGAATAAACTTCCTCACTCTATTCTTTCCCATTCTTCCCTTCCGGCTTTCAAAACAGCTGTTCACCACCACCTCTTATCTTCCCCCATCCAAATCCTCGATCTTTTCTACCCCCGATAATCCACCCAAGCCCACTTCCTTCAATTCTCCTGCTTTCCTTCCTGAAAGTCCCTTTAATGTCCATCTTCCCCTCGCCATGTTCCCCGTCCCATCCCCATCCCTCTCCCTTCCACAGTTCACCTGTGTCTGTTCCCCAATGTTTTGTCCCTTCCACTCCCGCCCCTCTTGTCTCATGCCTCCTTGCTGTGAGTTGTGTGTTAGCTCTCATACGAGCCTCGACCAAGGTATACAAAAAAAAAAAAAAAAAAAAAAAAAAAAAATCTGCACTTCTTGGTGTTCGAATGTTATAGTCAGTCTCCACATCATATTTAATCATAGTTAGTATTTGAATTCGACCAAATGTTCAGTGGTAGGTGATAATCCAATCAGTTTGCTACATCCCACTAATCCATGCATTACCTTTTCAATAAGTTTGGAACAACGTATGAAGAATGGATTTCAGTCCATGTGTGTGAGCATAACAATGCACTAAAACCATTTTTGATACCTCAAGATGAGAGGTCTATTATTAAATGGTGTCGGTTTTATTTTCTCCAAGAGACGTATACAGCTGAGGCATTCTTTATACTGACAAGTGCTTCTTGAATCGAACTAATAAATTCACAGTTGCACGGACAATGCGGCAGCAGCAGGTGCGTACGTTGTGCGTTCCTCGCGAGAGTCTGCTGAACTCATTTCGGTCTACAGATCAAAAAGAACAGTCAAAAACGGGCCGAAACGATTCAGTGGTGAGGGAGCAGAAACCTGTCAGCATTCATTCATAGGAATTTCCAGCTGTGGCCTTTCTGTGAATGACCCGGTGGAAATTTCTGCTGCGTCCCTGAAAGGCCTCCACTCTTTGCGGCCTGAAAAATGAAATAGTTTTACCAGAATGATTAAAAATTGCTTTGAATGAAGGATTTGGAATGAACGAAAACGTGCCAAATGGCCTCCTCCAAAGATGAGAAAGAAATGTTCTTTCTCGTTTTGTACTCGAAGTCAATGATGTACTACTGTCAGTGGGTTATCATTGTTTCTTTAATTTATGAACTTGATGGTAATAATTCCCTGAGCCTGGTAGGTTACTGAGGGCAATGTTATTAAGCAGTGTTGTATTAAAAATTTAAACTCAAGTTATTTAAGAAGGCTTTTGGGATGGGAACAATCTTTCCTGTCATTCATATGTGCTTGCGTATGGCTACGTGAAGTATCAGCTGGGATATCCCATAAAATTTGTATTCAGCCATGCTTACCAAATAAAATATTCAAGGATCTCACTTCATTATATGTATATTAATCTCAGAATCCCCATAACTTTTTCATGAACTTCTGTCATAACTATATCATGAACATCAAATGTAGCTTCTCTCTACCTTCACCTCCTAGCGCGTCCTGACCCTGGGTTTCTACCACTTTTTTGTGCACATTGCCGAGGCTCAATAAGAGCTAACACAGAGAACATATAACAAAGGGAGAAGAAGATAAGAGGAGCGGGAGAGGGAAACACAAAATAGTGGGGAACAGTGACATTAGGAGATCTGTGGAAGGAAGAGGGATGCAGTAGGGTTCATGGGGTAAACAAGATGGACACTACAGGGACTTTCAGAAAGGATGGCAGGGAATTTGAAGGAGTTGGGTTTGGGGTGAATAAACGGGGGTAGAAAAGATCATGACTTTGGATGGGGGAAGATGTGAGATTGTGGTGAACAGCTGTTTTCAAGACCTGGAGGGAAGAGTGGGATTGAAGAAAGTGTGGGAGTTTGCTCCAAGTGAGGGAAAAAAGATGAATGAAAGACTGAAGGTGAGCAGTGATTCTTGATTTTGGAGGTTTCCTCAAAAGTGTGTTGCTGGCAGAACTTGAGTGCTCTGCAGAAATATGAGCGGGGACAGATCACAGACCGAGCAGGAGGGAGGGGGGGCGAGACAGGAGAGGAGATGGTAGAAGACAAAAAGACCACCGATGTGTCTGCAGTGAGAGACCCAAAGATAAAGCTTCATCACGGGAGATACCAATGATCCTAAATGCCTTGGTTTCCACAGCATGATGCCGAGAAAGGTGTGAGGTGGGAGCACCAGCCCAGAGGGGAGAGCAGTACTTCATGCGACTGCGGACAAAAGCTTTGCATGTGGATAGGACCTCAGGTGTGCCAAGGAACGACTTTGCACGATGGAGGATGCCCAGTCGGTGACTGCATTTGCAGTCCAGCTTGGAGATGAGGCTTTCCACGGAAAGATCATGACAGATAGTGAGACCCAGAAGCTTGAATGAAAAGACTTCTTGCAGAAGATTGTTGAGAAAGTAGATGGGAGAGGGGGGGGTGGGGATTCCAGATGGTCCTTTTGGAGAGACATAGTGAGAGTGTGAGATTTGTCAGGATTGAAAGACATGTTCCACGTGTTTGACCAGCTTGTGATTTTATCCAGATCTGCAAAGAGTGAAGAGGCTGCTGCTTGCTGATCTGAGGGATGGCAGATGGTATGGCAGAGGGTGGAGTCATCAGCAAAGAGATATAGAGGAAAAGGGGAGGAGTCAAACATTACTACTCGATATTGCATGAGATCTTTACTGAGGAACCTACCTTAACCCTCTAACAGGAATACGTTATGACAAAGTCAACTCCAGGCATGATGGACCGAGTATGTTCACCATAAAATGACAACAATTTGACGAGTCATTGTCAATGCTTAAAGCAAATGTGCACAAGCAGACATGAATGGGAAATACAGGACCTACTGCATTGCGGGAAGATTTACTCAGGTGTCTGAGATGTTGTGCTCCAGATTTTTGTGTTTCTAGTTCTGATTTAATCCTGAAATTCTCTCCAATTTCGAATCCATCAAATCAGACCTACAGAGTTGGCATCATTTATGTCTGTCACCATCAAGGATTACATATTGCGATGGTTCAATGGGACATTTCTTTTGATTGGTCTTAAGGGAGTCTTTGAAGCACTTGGCTTGTGCTCCCAAACACATTATTCCCCCAATGAGCTGTGAAGACTTTATTACTTTGGAGAACCAATGACGTTTTGATAACCACATACCAATGAGGTATGTGGTTATCAAAACGTAAACCATTTCAGACTGAATGATGCAAAGGCAGGTATGTGGTTATCAAAACATTAACCAATTTGCACTCAATGATGTTACCACAGGTATGTGGTTATCAAAATGTGAACCATTTTACACTCAAGCATGTTATCACAGGTATGTGGTTATGAAAATGTTAACCATTTTATACTCAATGATGTAACGGCAGGTATGTGGTTATCAAAACATTTACCATTTTACACTGAAGGATGTTACTGCAGGTATGTGGTTATCAAAACATTAACTGTTTTACACTCAAGGATGTTATTGCTCGTATGTGGTTATCAAAATATTAGCCATTTTACACTCAATGATGTTACTACATTTTTGTGGTTATCAAAACCTGAACCATTGTACACTCAATAATGTGACTTCAGGTATGTGGTTATCAAAACATTAACCCTTTTATACTGAAGGGTGTTACTGCAGGTATGTGGTTATCAAAACATTAACCATTTTATACTGAAGGGTGTTACTGCAGGTATGTGGTTATCAAAACAGTAACCATTTTACACTCAATGATGTTACTGCATGTATGGAGTTATCAAAACATGAACCATTTTACACTGAATGATGTTACTGCAGGTACGTGGTTTGTCAAAACGTGAACCATTTTCCACTCAATGTTGTTACTGCACGTATGTGGTTATCAAAACGTTAACCATTTTGCAATCAATGATGTTACTGCAGGTATGTGGTTATAAAAACATTAACTATTTTACACTCAAGGATGTTACTGCAATTATGAGGTTATCAAAACCTGAACCATTGCACACTCAAGGATGTTACTTCAGGTATGTGGTTATCAAAACATTAACCATTTTACACTCAAGGATGTTACTGCAGGTATGTGGTTATCAAAGCATTAACCATTTTACATTCAATGATGTTACTGCAGGTATGTGGTTATCAAAACGTGAACCATTTTACACTCAAGGATGTTACTGCAGGTATGTGGTTATCAAAACTTTAACCATTTTACACTCAATGATGTCACAGCAAGCATGTGGTTATCAAAGCATTAACCCTTTTACACTCAATGATGTTACAGCAGGTATGTGGTTATGAAAGCATTAACCTTTTTACACTCAATGATGTGCCTGCACTTTGTGGTTATCAAAAATTAACCATTTTACACTCAAAGATGTTACTGCAGGCATGTGGAAATCAAAACGTGAACCATTTTACATGGAAGGATGTTACTGCAGGTATGTGGTTATCAAAGCATTACCTATTTTACACTCATGGATGTTACTGCTTGTATGTGGTTATCAAACATTCATCGTCTTACACTCAATGATGTTACTGCAGGTATGTGGTTATCAAAACAATGAACCATTGAACACTCAAGGATGCTACTTCAGGTATGTGTTATCAAAACGTTAACCATTTTCCACTGAAGGATGTTACTGCAGGTATGTGGTTATCAAAACATTAACCATTTTACACTGAAGATGTTACTGCAGGTATGTGGTTATCAAAACATTAATTATTTTACACTCAAGGATGTTACTGCATGTATGTGGTTATCAAAACATTAACCATTTTACATTCAAGGATGTTACTGCATGTATGTGGTTATCAAAACATTCACCATTTTGTACTCAATGATGTTACTTCAGGTTTTTGGTTATCAAAGCATTCTCCATTTTACACTCAAGGATGTTACCACAGGTATGTGGTTATCAAAACATTAACCATTTTACACTCATGGATGTTACCACAGGTATGTGGTTATCAAAACATTAACCATTTTGTACTCAATGATGTTATTGCAGGTATGTGGTTATCAAAGCATTCTCCATTTTACACTCAAGGATGTTACCACAGGTATGTGGTTATCAAAGCGTTAACCATTTTACACTCACAGATGTTACCACAGGTATGTGGTTATCAAAGCATTAAGCATTTTATACTGAAGGGTTTGTTACCGCAGGTATGTGGTTAACAAAACATTTAGCATTTTATATTCAAGGGTTTGTTACTGCATGGATGTGGTTATCAAACTTGCAGTATCGATTTTGTAGTTCTGGTCGTGGTATGTACTATATCGCGTGTTATTGTGTGGACTATCCATGTGCACAGTGATGTGGTCACTCCTGTGTCGTTGTATGTAGCGCAATCAGAGCACATGTCATTGTGTCTCATCACAGACAAGGACATAACAAAATTGGATATTATTAATTTTCTTTCAAGTTCGTCCCAAATAAAATCGGCAGAAAATGAGTGATGACAGCATCTTGTTATGTCATTCAAGTTTGTTTATCTATTCTATCTATATATTACTAAAACTCTCATCTTGAATGTATGTATGTATATATGTATATATGCATGTATGTATGCATGTTCCCAAAATAGCCAAAACGGTACACGATGGTGCAACAATTTTAGGGCCACCTTACTCACCATTTGCTTGCGGTGTGCAGTATCAAGTTTCGTTCAAATGGGGCAACGAAAAAACAATTAAAAAATCAATTCCCGATTCAGTCAAGTACTCTTCGGAATTATTTGATCAATGCAAACAACCTCAGCGGTATAGTTCGCTTGAGCTATCTTTAATTTTTTTTTTCTTGAAATGATTTTTTGATCAACCGCTGTCACAACAGGAACCCAATGGGTTCACAGGTATGGGCGTCGATTGGTGGGGGACGGGGGGGGAACATTTCCCCCCCACTTTTTATCAAGGGGGGAGGGGACAACATATCGATTGTCCCCCCCACTTTTTTCATTGAACGTAAGTTACGTAACACAAAACGAGCTGCTCTAGTACAACCAGGCCGAGATGCTCCTCAAATACAAGAATAAAATTTTAAATCTCTCGATAATTCCAGCAATCTCTGTGTGCATGTTTGTCTGTGGGCAGGTTTGTCTGCGACCGCTGTTTCTCGACAACCACCGGTCCGATCTACTTGAAACTTGCCAGGTATATTGCTGGGGACCCGAGGGTGTGCCTTTTCAAGGTTTGAAATTAATCGGACAAGTGGTTCCCAAGTTATGGTCTCCGTACTCGCTAGCCTTTCGCGTCTGCTTTGGCTTTGGGAGTTGGACCAAACCATTTCACGTAAATAGAGAGGGGGGGGTTGTCCAATACAGAGCCTCTCTGGATCTTTACTTTTTGCCAAAAACAACAAAAGAAAAAGAACCGTTAGTTTTATTGGTCCATTATAGTTCTATTAAAGATCATAGGTTAACAATTCAACATTGAGAATCCGTGCTTCCCAAGCCATGGTCTCCCACCTGCCAAGCGTCCATAGCGATGTCGCTTTTTGATCCTTCGATGTCGGCTCTTCCTATCATTGCGAAGCAGAATTCGCCAAGCGTTGGATTGTTCACCCACTAACAGGGAACGTGACCTGGACATTTTGAGGTATGTTGGGACGTCTTCAGACTTTGCATCATCATTTTATGAGTGTTTAAAGAAATTGCGGCTTCATGGCCCAGAATTCCGCGCCTCGGCCAGTGTTAGGCCGCAACGGCTCGGAGCCCCTTTAGCGACCAAAATAGTTTATTTTACCTTTCTAACTTGTATCGCCGGATGATTGATATTATTACCTGCACGATGATGTGTGTGTTTAATTTTTGTGACTTTGCACCGTCGAGTTTAAGCCAATAAAAGATTTTGCGGTCTGGGACATGCTGATTGAGATGGTGGAGCTTGTGCAGGATGACGCGGTTTCACTCTACCGGCTCGCACGAACGAACGTAAAGATATTTTGTAATTCTGTTTTCATATTTCGCAGTCGATGACAGTGGCCTAAATCCCAACGTTGAAAACTGGGTGAAAATCAAAGGAAAGTGGGTATTTTGGCAACTAAATTAGCTTTGTTAATTAGCTTTGCGGCGGTTAATGTAAGTATTTTTTTTCATCAGTACTTGGACTTAGGGGAGGTATAGACCTACAAAATGAGAGGTATCATTCGTCTGACTTATGAGGATTAAATTATAGATTTTAAAAGGTCGCTGTTGAAAAATATGCAAAATTCACCTAAGTGGTTCAGAGAAACGAACGGAAAATTATTTTTGAATTCTGTTCTCGGATTATACAGTATCTATAGGGTAGTAATTAGATTACCTCGAAAATCCGATTAAAAAAGCCTTAGGCTTAGTAGCTTAGCCGTGGTTTGCAATTTTTACAAGGAAAAATAATGTTCCAGAAGGAATTTCTCTTCTGCCATCATCCGAATAATTTTCCGTTTTCACGAGGACAAAGACGAAGGATAGACCGACAGAATAAGGATAAAAGATAGACCGAATAAAAATGCCCTGTTGTGCAAAAATAACCCTTATAATTCACATGTCAAAATTTATTCAACTGAAATGTAATTCCCTTCTCGTTTCATAGAGGATATGGATATCAGAAAGTTTTTCGCGACAGCATCAAGTAGCACATCCCCGACCACTCTCCTGGAGCAATCAAGTTCCCAGAAAGAGGTGGATGATTCAAAGGAGAAGATAGCAGAAAAGGGTGCATGTGTGAGTACTCGGCATAATTTCCCACATCAGCCTTTTCAACCTCATGATGTCAGTTGTATCCCAGTCCAAATACTGCCAAACCGAATGTTGAAGCTTCAACAACAGTGCTTCAAAGATTTTCCATGGCTTCATTTTGATCAGAGCATCGGCGGTGTACTCTGTCACACCTGTACGGACGCTTCTCATGAAAAACTCACCGAACTTGCCCGCTGCGCAGAAGACGCATTTGTCTGGAAGGGCTTTTGGAACTGGAAAAAGGCTACAGAAAAAATCGGACGACACGAACGATCAAACACACATAGGCCTTCCTCTGAAAATCTGAAATCTCACAGAAGTCAACCTGGTGTCCATGTGCAGCTGAGCAGCAAACTGTAAAAAGAGCAAAGATCTGCACGGTCAGCACTTCTGAAGATTATCACCTCACTGCAATATTTAGCCCGACAAGGTTTTGCAATTCGTGGGAAGGATGCCTCTGAAGGGAATTTCAAAATGCTCTTACAGTTGTGGGCAGAGGATGATGTAAACCTCAAGACGTGGCTGTCAAGGAAGACGATGTTCACAAGTGGAGAAATTCAGAACGAAATTCTACAGTTGATGAGTCATGCCATCCTCAGAAATATCTGCAGTAACGTGAATGAAATGTCCACTCAGTTCGGACTCGTAACTGATGGAACGCAAGATATTCAGGGCAATGAGCAGGAGTCGGTGTGTGTGTGCTATGTGACGGATTCCTTTGGTGTTCAAGAAGATCTCATCGGCTTCTACCAAGTAATGTCAACAACAGGAGTATCACTTTGTAAGATGCTTCAGGATGTCCTAATTCGGTGTCAACTCCATATTGAACACCTTAGAGTGCAGACTTACGATGGGGGCAAGCAACATGTCCGGAAAGTACAAGGGCTGTCAAGCACAGCTAAAAAAACTCCAACTGCTGGCGAATTATGTTCACTGTGGAGCCCATGTCACCCAACTCATTACATCCAAAGCCCTACAAACTGCACCGTTCATATGAGATGCCCTTGATTATGTCCAGGTACTCAGCAACATCTACAACAACTCTGGAAAATTAAAGCATCTGTACTTGAATGTCCATGCTGACGATGCTGACACTCCTTGCCCTACACAGCTGAGGCAAATTTGCCCAACGCGTTGGTTAACTCGTTCTCCTGCCGTGAAATCGATATTGCATAACTATGAAGCGGTACTGGATGCCCTTCAACAAGCAAGTGATAACTTTGGTACAAACACGGCATCACGAGCCAACGGTATTCGACGCTGTCTTTCATCAGGAAAGTGTGTTCTCGGTCTGTTTGCATCATTGCCCGTTCTCCAATCCCTTGAATACCTCAATAAGGCACTTCAGGGTTCACAAGTTACCGTCTCTGGTATGCTTACTGCTGCAAAGGTAACTGCACAGAATCTCCAATCTCTCCGTACCGACCAGACGTTTAAGGAGGTTTTTGAATCAGCACAACAGA
>NC_140961.1:108239152-108259152 GCF_056783735.1 Eptatretus burgeri | reverse complement strand
TTTTTATAACCATGGTTATAACAATAATGAACAAAGAAAATGTTAATAAAATATGACTTACAGATGATTATTATATCATTTTACGGTATAATATACATACGGTCATTTTTGCAAGTGTGTCGAATGCATGTCATAATTCGGAAACCGGGAAGTCGGAAGTCATTGTCTTCAATTGACTGTAGCATTATTTTTTCATAATATTGCAAATGGCGTTGGTCCCATGTCAATCGGCTGAACTTGAAAAATTAATGTTACGCAATCAGGTGATGACGTCATAATTCGGAAACCGGGAAGATGGAAGTCATTGTCTTCAATTGACTGTTGCATTATTTTTTAATTCTATTGCAAATGGCGTTGGCCCCATGTCAATTCGGCTGAACTTGAAAAATTAACGTTACGAAATCAGGTGATGACGTCATAATTCGGAAACCGGAAGTCGGAAGTACAATTCTTTTACATCAGGACACTCCCGGGTACATGTTCTGTCAGCATGTGAAGTTTGGTGAGGATCAGTCCAGTACTTTTCGCGTGCATAGGTCACAGAGAAACACACACACAGACACACAGACAGACACACTTTCAACTATATATATATGAATATAGTGTTACGGATTCGCGCCCGCCGGCGTGCTGACAGCCACGTAACTCGAATCGCGGCACGTCGCCCACCGGACGGACAATCCAGTCGTGACCCTCTCGGACTAACGCCGGGAACCAGTCACGGGTGGACCTTTCGGTCTCACCGCGATCGAGCCAATCGGCCCCCGCGTGGGATAGGGTTGCTCGCCAAATTCGACCTACCTAAGTACCCACACGGAGGGTAGACCGGGCGATCGCACCTCGCCGCAGGTCGACTTCGGACACGGGCCACTTAAGCGACCCGTTCCGTACTATCGGGATAACCGAGCGGTGTTATCGTCGGCCTCGACGGTTCGATTAATTATCGGGCGTATTCAGCCCACTACCAACCCTTTACGTGAAGCAAGATGAGGATTCAATGAGAGAAATGACGAAGCGAAGCGGGAAAGCAGTTCAACATAAAGAACATTTATTCGCGATGAACGGAAAGCACACATATACAATTCCACCAAAAGCACATAGAAGGAAAAGAAACACAATGCAATTTTACACAAAAAGCAAATGTAAAAGCGAAGACACAATGCAGAGCTATCCGACTACCGAGCACACGGCAACACTTATACAATTCTACTTCACAGACGGCGCTGACAACACATACCCAAAACCAAGAAAAAGAACACCCTCAAGGATGAGGCGGGCCTGAGGCCGAGACCGGGTCGGGCCTACCCGTCTGGTGATGAGACGCGGAGCGGCGATGGTGCCTCAACTCCGCGGACCTCGCGGACAGTGTCTGGTAGGGGGTGGGAAGGGGGCCCCCTTGGTCGCACTATCTCAGCGCGGGGGGAAACAGGAGGGGGTTGCTGATGCTCGGGGAAAGGAGGATTTTTACTCTGTCTCGAGTCCCGCGACGAGCGTCTCCACCTCGACCAGGTCGCGCCGTCGGCCTCCCTGGTGTGCAGCTCCCGGCACCGACGCGAGCACCCCCTCGTCTGCCTTCGCCGCCGCCGCCTCTCCACAGCTCCGTCCTCTTCGCTCCGACTCCAACTCCGAACTCTTCCTCCTGCGAACTTCCCAACTGCACTCAACTCCCACGCACCCAACCACGACCAACTCTTTTCTGACGAACGCGGTCGCTTATATAAGCCCCGTGGCTTCGCCTTTGACCCCCTGCCTTCGACCTTTCACCTCGCTCCCCATTGGCCCGAGAAAAAGTGGGCGTGAATGCATTTTGATCCATGAATTTGCATATTGCGACCGCCCTCCAACGCCCTGGAGGCGGGGCCAAATCGCCCCTCGCTCACCGATTGGACGGAACAAAAGTGGGCGTGAGTCGTTTTTGATCCGTTTTTGGAGCGGAAAATCCGTGGTTTTGTACACGCTGTTCGGCGCGCGCCCTGCACGAGTCCAATACCGGTACCCACAAGCGGCGCAAGAACGGTGGCGATGCGACGGTTGCGAGGTGTGACGGGAAAGGTCGTGGCTGTTGTGGTGAAGCGGCGTTGTGGTGGGTGGTTGATGTTGTGACGACTGTTGAGACGTGGTTGGTGGTGGTAATCATGGCGGTTGGTCCAAAATAAAGATAGTAAAAGAAAAACGGCTATCCTGAAGAGTCGCAGCACGCATAAATGACATGTATTCCCACTAGACAACGGGTTTTGGCCTAACTACACATATACTTACCGAGATATCTCACCTAAGGGACCTGAATGGTGGTTTGCGAATTTGGTCAACCACAACAATATATTCTTTGATGACACTTGAAACTTTGAAATGTGTATGATTAATGTTGAATTAATTTCGCTCCGTCTGCTTACATTTGATAAAAAGATGGTCGATAGATGGTCAGATTAATTTAAGGGATTTGTGTGATCAGAAGGCAGCATGTCAACGAGCGTATAAAATCAAGAATTTGCAAGGGTAGACTTGCTGTGTCCATGCCAGCACGAAGTGGGCTTCGTGGTCTGGACATGCAATGTCCCCCCCACTTTTCAAAAGCAATCAACGCCCATGTTCACAGGTCGTCTAGTTTATTCTTAAACAGAGGTGTGTGTGTGTGTGTGTGTGTGTGTGTGTGTGTGTGTGTGTGTGTGTGTGTGTGTGTGTGTTTTTCATGTGTCCCCATATTTCTCAGAGATGGCCAAACGGATCTACGTCAAACTTTCAGAGTTTCATGTCTGAGTGCTGGGGAGTGTCTTAGACAAAAAAAAAGAAGAAACTTTTTGAAAATTTTGAAAAAAAAAAGTTGAATTTTTTTGGAATTTAAAAAAATCTCTCGAGAGTGCTTTAGCTTTTGTCGATATGTGAAGGGTAATATGAAATGATCCCGACCCCATTCCTTAGTGGGTGTAGGGAAATGGATTAGGTCCCCAAAAAACAGACAAGAAGCTGATACTCCAAGTCCCCACCTTTTGGGGGTATGAGGAATAGATATGTGCAATATGAAAGTGGTTTTTTGAAATATCGCGTACACAAGCCAAGTTCCCCAAACGGTTGCCATGGCAACATAATTCAGCCAATCACAGCCGTGATCTAATCACACTGCGATAATGTCACGATGAATAGATAAGTGCAATATAAAAGCTAAATGTTCAATGATTTTTGTAACATCGCACACACAAAAGTACATGGACAGATGATCGGTCAGTCAGACGGAGCTCATTTTAATGTCACCACCTCCACCGTCCTTACAACCTTGTCAGAGGTATGGCAGCATGCACCGGAGTAGTGCATTGCTGTGTCCACTTTCCATCGGTATTCCTGGGGCCTACACTTTGCCATCCCACAGGCAGATGCCTGGCCCATCTCATCTCCTTGAGATTCCAATCAACTTGCTGCAACCACGATGCAGCCGTCATCCTGTTGGCCGTCACCACTCACAAGGATCCCTATCTGAGAGAATCTGGTGAGCAGCATCAGCGTCAAAATTGAGCTCCATGTCCATACAGCCACAGCTGATGCTCACGGACGATGCAGGTAACAAATCTTATATTATTTGAGTTTTTTCTCAAATAAGATTTCTCTCAAACAAGAAAAGCAACTGCTCATTGGACAGAAAGTCTGACCAGCGATAGCCAAGGATTCTCCGAAGAGAACTGATAACGAAGGAGTTAAGTCTCTGTCTCAGATCCTTTGTCAGAGCAAGTTTCACATAGGTAGAGCAAGACTGGAAGCAAAAAGGACCTGAAGACTCAGACTTTCATCCTTCTGCATAGGTACCAACAGTGCCATCCCCGATGATCTAGTGAATCCATAACTCCCCATAGGCTCGACCCAAGCTCGATCCAGATGTCTATTGACCTTTAGCTCACAACCTGCGGAGACATGAATATCACTGCCAAGGTAAGTGAATCTCTCCATGACCTCACCATCCTCATTATAAACAGGTAGAGAAAAGATGGCAGCATTCAAGATGTCATTGAAAGCTTGGATCTTTGTTTTGACCCAGGAAACCCATAATCCCAGTGGCGCCGATTCCTCATTCAGTGCTTTGAGGGTCCTACAAGGATATTCAATGTTTCCGCAAGGATGACTTCATCATCTGCAAATTCATGGTCAGAGATCTTGACATTACCAAGCTATGCACTGCGGCTTGATCTCTCCAACATCCTCATAAATATCCAGTCCATGCAAGTGTGGAAGAGCATGGGGGCCAATGCACACCCCTGATTAACTCTAGTAACAACTGGAAATAAATCAGAGATGGAACCACCATACCTCACAGCACTCTCTGTACCAGAGTAAAGTTCAGAAATCAGATCGATCAACTTTGAAGGTACTCTGCAATCTGTACGAGAATCCTCCAAAGGGCATCCTGATTCACTGAATGAAATGCTTTGCAGAGATCAACATCGGCTGTGAGCAGCCCCTTCCAAAACTCTCGTCTGCATCCAGTGAGGACACGGAGAGCAAGAATACGGACAATCGTTGACTTCTTTCGTGTAAAACATGACTGCTCTGGATGCTGGGGCTCAAGTAGATGGTGTTGAACCCAATGAAGAATTATCCTAGCAAAGACTTTGCCGACATTGAGAGCAGCGTCACCCCTCGGTAGTTGTGGCATTCCTGGCGATCACTCTTTCCTTTCCAGAGAGGGACAATGAGGCCCCTTTTCCAGTCATTTGCGATAATGCCTGTGCTCCAAACAGAGCATGAAACAACATGCAACGATATCAGTACAGCACTTCCACCAGCATTGAGAAGTTCAGCATGGATGCTACAGATCCCTGGGACATTACCCCCTTTTCAACTGGTTCACTGCAGCCTGGGTTTCCACAAACGAATGTGGTTCACAGTTGTTTGGAGGGTCAGCAATGGGGTTAGCTTTATCCCTGACATCCAACTCAACAGTTCGTGGGTCAGCCTGGTACAGCCATTCAAAGTACCTGGCATAGCGGGGCTTCACTTCAGATTCCTCTGTCAAGAGTCCATCACCCTCTCCTCTAACAACAGCACACTGCGGCATGGGCTTAGAGGAAGGCAATTCACGAATTCCTCTCTGAGAATCACTCGTCCACAGGTGATGCTTTACCCCTGCACAAATTCCTCACACATAGGCCTCCTCGTCCACCTTCAGCACACGCACAGTTTTATGCCTTAGCTCCCTGAACAGCTCAGCTCTGCCAAGAAGCCTGGCCCAGCGACTGGTCAATGGTATTCTGTGTCCATTTGGAAACACAGTTCCTCTTTGCCTGATGGTGGGTTCCAAGACATCTGCCAACAACATCAAGGAGGGTAGTCTTTAAGGCTCTCCACATCTCTTCAGGATCCCCCAAAGCACCCAGACCCCCCAAATCTCCACTCAGCCTGTTCGCAAACTCCTCACTCAGCTGCCCTCTCATTGCCAACATCCAGCCTCGGCTGGGATGGTACCATTCTTCTGGATTTAAGCTGCCACTTCAGAGTTGCTATAACAAGCCTGTGGTCAGTATTGAGGAACTGAGCACTCCGGTAGACCCAACGGTTCTGTATCATCCTCCGGCAACCATCAACGAGCACATAGTCAATCTCCTTTGCCACACCGCCAGCGTTGGAATTCCAAGTCCAGTGATGAGCCTATGGATGCTGAACCCATGATCCAGACAACCTAAAACCATGACTTCTTGCTAAGTCAATGAATGTAGTGGTATTCTGCTTCACCGTTCCAGGCACATGGAGACCGACGCTAGTCTGATAGCCATCCCTATAAGTGCCTCCCAATAAATATCCCGAGACGAGAAGAGGATCTTGCCACTGGCATTGAACAATCACAGACTCGAGCATAGCAGAGAATGTGTCCTTCATGGTGAGATCACTCACCTCACTCAGAGCATATACGGAGACCAGGGAAATGACTCCCGAGGAGTGACGAATCCTTACTCTCATAATACGCTCGTTGACCGGTGTTACCTCAATTATCATTGGAGTCAGCTTATTGGACAGAGCTACAGCAACTCATTGGGCATGGTAACCATGAGAGTGACCAGACCAGTCATCGGTGTAACTACCCACCAGAATCTCGCCATTATCCGGTCTCCAAACCTCAGAGAGTGCTGAAATAACGATGTTCAAGCACTGGAGTTCAGATGAGAGCAGACACAGGTGATCATCCTCTCTGAGGGATAGGACATTCCAGGCACCCACCTGAAGGGACCACCCCAGATTAACCCGAGGAGACTGCCGTCTGGTGGATGACACCTCAGCACCATCTTGATACACACCACCACAATCCAACCCGTGAAGGTTACGCCGTGTTTTTCCTCGTATCATCAAAGAGTTGGGGTTCTGAGGCTTTGCCCCAATCATGTCATCGATTGAGCTGCCCTTCGCAGGGCAGCTGCACTGGATGTACTCCCACCGAGTGGGTTTTCAATTTTCTTTTCTCTAATGGGTTTTGCGGAGGTAAGTGTTTTACGGTGGCCGGAGTACAATTCCTGCCACCAACCGTCTACAAAAAGATAACCCAACTGCCGAAGGATATCTGCAGATGCAGTTGGGCACCAGATATGGATGGCTGTTGGCTCACAAGGAGCTCCTCCATCCTTTGACAGTTGTTTATAATCCTGCTGGGTGTCCATATCTGACACCATTCTCACCAGGAAACCTCCTGGGGAAGACAGTTTCGTTGTCCACAACCCAACCATGAAACAGGTTACTCCAGGTTTACATGGTTTCTGTAGCAAAACTGGTCTGACTGCAATAATTTATCAGAGGGGTGGGGAAATGTTTTTTTTTTTTGAAAACAACAACAGGATTAGAACAGCACGAGGCAATGCCATGACATCAAGGGGAAAATGTACCCAGCTGGTATGAAATAATCCAAGAATAAAGCCTTGCACATTTAACTGTACATTGCAATAAAAATGTTTTTGATTCATCGGTGTCTCAGAGTGCGACGACAATAATGTATGTCCAATATTTTTTAACTCTTTCCCCTGCATCCCCTCCTCCGCAGCCCCCCCTCCCCCCAATCATACAATGTAGATCTTCACCCATGGCTCGAATGACAAGGCCAGTTGGGAGGCATGCCGAGTTGTTTTAAGTAATCAGTGTTTACGGAGCTTTTCTTGTTTAGAAGAGAGTAAGGCGAACGTATTCTCAGACATCTAGATTATATTAGCTGAGCCAGGCAGATTATAGAATGTTGTATTTTGGAAAAAGCTTTTCAACCAATGGTCACCAAAACCAAAAAACAGGAACTCCAAAACGTCGATGTCATTCCATCTTCCGAAGGTGGAATTTTTAATGGGAATTAACTCACCCTGACTGCACTCAAGGGATAAAATAATGAACTTGATATTTATAGTGAGAACCTACATATACATGTATATGTCTGGTCAGAGTAGATCTGTGACTTGCTGTAGGTACCATGCAAATCTATACCAATCTGTTCCATGGTCTGATTGTCGGTGAGTAAACCGTCTCCCCCACAATGTTTCTTGGTGAGGATGGTGTAGGATATGGACACCCAGTATGATAAAGAACAAAACCTGTCAAAGGGCGGAGGAGCTCCTTGTGAGCCAACGGCTATCCATATCTGGTGCCCAACTGTGTCTGCGGACGTCCTCCTTCAGTTGGGTTACTTCTTATCAGGAGGTTGGTGGCAAGATTTGCACTCCGGCCACTGTAAAACCCTTCATTCCACAAAACATTCCAAAAGCAGAAAAAAATCTGAAAACCCACTCCGTGGGAGTACCTCCAAGTGTAGCTTCCATTCTCAAGACAGCTCACCGGATGATGGGATTGGAGCAAAGCCTTCGAGACCCCCAAACTTTAATGATAGGAGGGAAAACATGGGGTAATATTCCCGGGTCAGATTGCAGGAAAGTGTGTTGGGGTGGTGCTGAGGTGTCATCCACCAGATGGCCGTCTCCTTGGGTTAACCTTAGATGGTCCTTTTGGGTGGGTGCTTGGAATGTCTTATCCCAAAGAAAGGATGATCACCTGTCTCTGTTATCATCTGAGCTCAAGCATTTGGACATCGGAATTGCAGCACTCTCTGAGGTTCGGAGACCGGATTGTGGAGAGATCATGGTGGGTGGTTAGACTTTCTATTGTTCTGGTCGGTTTGATGGTTACCATGCCCAAGGAGTTGCTGTAGCTTTGTCCATTAAGCTGACTCCAATGATAAATGAGGTAACTCCAGTCAACGAGCATATTATAAGACGAATGATTCGTCACTCCTTTGCTGTCATTTCTCTGGTCACTGAAGAGGGCCCGACTGAGGTGAGTGATCTCACCGTGAAGGACGCATTGTACGCCACGCTCGAGTCTGTGGTTGATCAGTGCCCCAGGCGAGATACTCTTCTCGTCTTGGGGGATTTCAATGCATCGACTGGAACTGACTGGGATCGTTATGAGATGTGTGTTGGTCCCCATGGGTCTGGAACTGTGATCCAGAATAGCACTAAGTTCCTTGACTTTGCAAGAAGTCATGGACTTAGGGTGGCTGGTTCATGGTTTCTGCACCCACAAGCTCATCGATGGACTTGGTATTCCAACACTGGCGGTGTGGGAAAGAGAATGACCATGTGCTCATTGATTATCGCTGGAGTATGATCCAGAACTGCAGGGTTTACCGGAGTGCTCAGTTCCTCAATACAGACGACTGGCTTGTTGTAGCAACTCTTAAGTTGCACCTGAAATCCAGGAGAATGGTACCATCCCAGCCTAGATTGGATGTTGGCAAGCTCAACGATGAGAGGGTGGCTGAGGAGTTTTTGAACAGGCTGAGTGGAGATGTGGGGGGGTCTGGGTGCTTTGGGGAATCCTGAAGAGTTGTGGAGTGCCTTCAAGACCACTATCCTTGATGTTGCCGATGGATGTCTTGGAACTCAACGGAGGGCGAAGAAGAATTTTGTCTCTCAAGGATCACTTGATACCACTGCTCAGAGTCACACGGCCAGGCTGAATGGCAGAGCTGAGCTGTTCAGGGAGCTGAAGTGTAAAACTGGACGTGCACTAAGGGTGAACAAGGAGGCCTATATGCAAGGAATCTGTGAGGGGGTAGAGCATCACCTGTGGTCAAGTGATTCTCGTCCTGCTGACAGGGGAATTCGCACATTGCGTTCATCCTCGACCGTCCTTTGGTGTACTGCAGTGAGAGCAGAGGGTGGTGGGCTCTTGACAGCGGAGTCTGAAGTGAAGTCTCGCTGGGCCAGTTATGTTGAGCAGCTGTTTGAGGATGTAGGGGCTGCTTGCAGCCTATGTTGATCTTTGTAAAGTGTTTGATTCCTTGAATCGAGATGCCCTCACGAGGATTCTTGGTCTTCGTGGGTTGTGACCAAAACTGATCGATCTGTTGTCTGAACTATACTCTGGTACTGAGAGTGATTCGAGATGTGGTGGTAGCATCTCTGACTTATTTTCAGTTGTTACTGAAGTTTGTCAGTGGTGTGTACTGCCCCCCACACTTTTTAGCACTTGTATGGACTGGATTCTGGGGAGGATGTCAGGGAAATAAAGCTATGGTGCATCATTTGGAAATGTCAAGATCTCTGACCTTGATTTCGCAGATGTTGCAGTCATCTTTGCGGAGATTCTAGATATCCTTTTGGGGGCCCTCGACCTGTTGAATGTGGAGTCGGAGCCGCTGGGATTACGTGTTTTCTTTGTCAAAACTAAGATCCAGGCTTTAAATAACATCTTGGATGCTGCTATCCTGTCTATACCTGTTTGTGGTGAGGATGTTGAGGTCACGGAGAGATTCACTTACCAAGGCAGTGATATTCATGTCTATGCTGGCTGTGAGCCAGAGGTCAACAGAAGTCTGGGTTTGCGCTGGGGAGTCATGCATTCACTGGATCATGGGGTGTGGTTCTGCCAATACCTGTGTGGGAGGATGAAAGTCGGAGTCTTTCGGTCATTTGTGCTTCTTGTCTTGCTCTATGGATGTGAGACTTGGACTCTGACCAAGGATCTGAGATGCAGACTTAATTCCTTTGGTACCAGGTCTCTTCGGAGAATCCTTGGCTATCACTGGTCGGACTTTGTGTCCAACAAGCGGTTGCTGAGGGAGGCTCAAATGAGATTTATTACCTGCAGAGTCCGTGAGCGTCAGCTGCTGCTGTGTGGACATGCGGTTTATTTTCCTGACGCTTATCCTGCTCACGAGGTTCTCTCAGCGAGGGAGCCTCGTGAGTGGAGGAGGCCAATGGGCTGACCACGTGCCTCCTATTTGTAGCAGGTTGATAGGCATCTCAAGGAGATGGGGATGTGCCAGACATATGCATGGGGATGGCCAGACGGAGGCCCTTGGAATACCGGCAGAAAGTGAATGCAGTGGCACCCAGCTCTGGCGCTCGCTCCCATACCTGGCCTGATTTATATATGTTTCTATTTACATATATATATATATATATATATATATATATATATATATATATATATATATATATATATATATATATATATGTTATGCGTGTTCCCCACCCCATCCCTGTCCCTTCCACATAATATCTCGTAATGTCTCTGTTCCCCACTGTTTTGTCCTTCACTCTCCCGCACCTCTTGTCTGTCTCATGCCCCCCCTTGCTGTGCATTGTGTGTTTTCTCTCACACGAGCCTCGACAATGTATCCAAAAAAAAAGCTCTCATTTGAGCCTTGATAGTGTATACAATATATGTATATATATGTATATGTATATGTATATATATATATATATATATATATATATATATATATATATATATATATATATATATATATATCTTCTTCTTTCGGCTGCTCCCGTTAGGGGTCGCCACAGCGGATCATCCGTATGATCCGCATAGTGATTTGGCACATGTTTTATGCCGGATTCCCTTCCTGACGCAACCCTGGTCGCCTCTTACGACACACAGGGATATGGTACACCTATTTTAACCGGGGTATACACCGGCCCAGTACACTGGTACTCATTTCGCCGATCTCAGAAGGATGACAGGCTGAGTCAACCCCCTGGTGTATTAATTCAGTGGCCCAACGGGGCTTGAACTCAGGACCTTTTGGATCCCAAGCCGCTGCCCGAACCACTGCGCCAACACCAGGCTGTATGTACGTACGTACGTATGTACGTATGTATGTATGTATGTATGTATGTATGTATGTATGTATGTATGTATGTATGTATGTATGTATGTATGTATGTATATATGTATATATGTATGTATATATGTATATATATATATATATATATATATATGTATGTATATATGTATATATATATATATATATATATATATATATATATATATATATATATATATATATTTCTATTCTCACTATAAATGTGGAATTCATTATTTTATCCCTTGAGTGTACAATAGTGGTCTGCAAGACCCCCGAAACAGTGGCCTTTCATGGAGCTGTGTCTCAGAATTCACATACTGGACTGAATATTTTACAACTTGGACTCTTGAACAATCAAGATCTCCAATTTGGTATATTGCAATGTCACGTGTGCTGAGAGCCCCCAAATTCCTTCATTTGCACAATAATTTGAGAAGGGGGGGGGGGAGGGTGTTGAGTTAGTCCTTTCGCCCTTCTCAGCATACTCCCTCACCCCCCCCCCCTTCCTGACATGTGTCCGCATTGAGTAAAAGCCGTTTTCCACCTCATATAATGTACAATACGGTGGTCCTCAATTTTGTTAACTCCTGCTCCCAATTAACCTTCACTCGTCCAGTTACTTGTCTCATCAGTTATGATCATATTGTTGGATTGTTTTATCAGTAAAGTAAAAGTAGTGTGTATATGTATATGTATGTGTATATGTATGTGGATACATAGGTATATGTAAGTGTATGTGTATACGCATAAATAAATATATATATATCGAAAGTATACACCCTGTATGTAAGAAGACATTTTCACCACTCGGTATACTTTGCTGTACCAGATCGAGGGTGAGATACAGCGTCTTGTCATAGGCTTAACAGAAATGGAGTCATCGATTTGCAAGCACATACAAATAAGGCCTTGCTCCATAATCCATTATATAGGGCGAAAAGTGTGCATACACACACACACACACATACATACACACACACACACACACACACACACACACACACACACATACACAGACACAAACAAACGCACACACACACAGAGACAAACACACACAGACACACACACACTCAGACACACACACACACAGAGACAAACACACACACACACAGAGACAAACACACACACACAGAGACACACACACACAGAGAGACACACACACACACAGACAAACACACACACACACACACACAGACAAAAACACACACACAGACAAACACACACACACACAGACACACAAACACACACACACACAGAGACAAACACACACACATGCACAGACACACACAAACACACACACACACACACACACACACACACACACACACACACACACACACACACACACACACACACACACACACACACACAGACAAACACACACAGAGACAAACACACACACACACACACACACACACACACACACAGTTTCCCACGACTGTGTTCAGCCCATTTTTTCAGCAGATGCAGTTTCCTCCAAAACAAAACGTCCTCTGCACTGCTCGTGAGCACGGGTCAGCGACGGCCACGTGATTAGGGGAAATCAGCAGCGATGGATGGTGAGCGCGCGACCGCCGATGCTGCCAGGGCGCGCTGATTGACAGCCAGGCCCGAGCTGACGTGCCATTAGGTATGCAACTCGTACAGCTCTCCTCGCACGCTGCCTGCATTTTCCCGCCGCCCGCTTCCCCCGATCATTGCATCCCTCCAACCAGGCATTTCTCCCCCCCTGGTCGATGCAATCAGCCACGCTCATATGGGACCAGAGATCTGTTTACCTTCCGGGTGGGTGTCCCCCCCCCCCAACACCTCCATAATATATGCCAAGAACCACATCAGCCCCAAGGTAAGGTTTTTTGGATCATCTTTTCCAAGATCTTTATTTATTTATCATCCTTGGAGTCAATTTCTCATTAAATGCATCGCTTTCGCCAGGTGTGGCCACAAGGAATTCCCTGCCACCTGTCCCTACAAAAGTTGGAAAATTTTCCTGGCTTATTAACATTCTTTTTTTCTCCTAATAAAATACAAAATTTTCCAGCAGCGTGAGATCGTTTTTCACGTCACATCATTTCATGTCTGAAACTTTACTCCCTGAGAACCATCCTTAATGAGTGACACCCTGATCACGCATGTTAATAATATTCATCGCTCAGTTGCCATGGGCACAATGACACAGACATTTTATCTTTTCATACCCTCCCCCCCCCACCCTCACTGTCATCATTATCTGCTGAGCCATCTGCTGGAGAAAATGAATTGAGTCTCATTTGCATCGGTGATAAAGTGGAGTCCAGGAGAAGGCCGCGGAAGGGCCAAAAGGCCTATGCGGTCATCACCTGCCTTTGGCCTGATGCGGAACATGGCCTCACACCAATAGACACGTTTGTCTAAGTGCTGTTAGGTCATGCCTTCGTACATTGCAACGGATGGAACAACCTGCAGGAGAATAATGATCGCATTATTTATTCTGCTACAAATCAGCAAAACATTCTACCTCATCTGGAATTCACCTGCCAAGCTTCATTAACGGTCTTTCTTAGTCGCCTGGCAAACCTACATGTTGTATCGACAAGAACATCATGCTAGTTATGTTATGTTTGTTATTTGGGCCTTCGCAGCCGAAGATGGCAAGTGCGACATGCGAACACCTGGGTGTGTGAATTTGTTTATTGAGTGCAGCTGCCCACACAGCAAGCACACTCTGAGATTGCAAGTAGTGTCACCTGGTGTCAAGGGACACCTGAGAATACCAGACCTCATGCCACCTGCAGTTTCGGGTAGTTACGATAGTTATTACCGAACGGTAGTTACGGGGGTGATTACCAGAACGGAAGCTATGTTTTCACCCCTGTCTGTTTGTGAGCAGAACATCTCAAAAAGTTGTGGACGGATTCGGACAAAACTTGGTGGACAGGTTGGGTGGGTGATCAGAACGAATTGATTCGATTTTGGTGAAGATCCGGATTCGAGAATTTAAATTTTTTTTTAATGATTCTTCATCATTGAGGAGGAGGAGGAGGAGATTGGGACCATACTCTATGGAGAGCGATGGTGCTGCCTAAGTAGTCTCCTTGGCTATTGGGTACAATCATGGACGGGTCGCCACTCCGACACAGTATACCAGCATGCTGGCACTCATTTTGCCGACCTCGGAAGGATGACAAGCCGAGTTAATCCCACCTGGTATTAATTCAACAGCAGAACGGGATTTGAACTCAGGACCCGAGGATCCAAAGCTCACCACCCGAACCATAAAGCCAACACCACACATATCATTGAGAGTCACGAGGAAAAAAACGATATATAGCACAATATCTCAAAAAGTTGTGGACGAGTTATGACAAAACTTGGTGGATGAGTTGGTTCGGTGACGAGAACAAGCCGATTCGATTTTGGTTCAGGTCTGGATCCAGATCCAGCCTACAATTGAGATACTAAACGAAAGCTGTTCAGCCTGGCGCAGGTTTGTGCTCTCTTGAGTGCTATTCTTGTTTTTTAATATATTCAGGGTACCAGAGAAACCTCGACCATTCTCAGTGAAAAGGCACCGTGTGATCTTTAACATACACTAGTAAATACTAGTAGATGGGAAACCCAGACTAACGTCAATCCGAGGGACTGCACCCTTTGTGATGCAGCACCCTATTTGAGGAAGCACCCATGGGGCAGCATACAGTCTGTCGGGAATCCAACCTAGACCAGACATCTCAAAGGTAATTGCGCTGCCTTTGCACCATCCTGCCAGAATTTATTGAGCCAGTCTCCATTTGCAATCATTAAATAACACAAAGTCAATGATCGTCCTCATGCTTCTGTTTTCATTTCTTCGGATCGAGGAAAGAATATTTGTTGATGATCAGAGGATCCTTTGTCTAATATTCCACTTGCTTGGTGCAATTCAGAAGTAACTGCTTCGTCCAAATTCAAAGGGCAATTGTATCAAGTCTCCTGAAACTGTCTGCCTACTGTCTGTTCATATCGATGTCTGAGACATTTGAAACGTTTTCGGAAGGTGCACTTTGATTCGACCTTGCTTTGAAACTCCACTTGGTACGTGTCCATGGGCACCATCATAACATTGAGATTTGGCACAAACCTCTTGGGTGGCGCTTCTTCATAACATGTTCTATTTTGGTGTGAAATCTAAATGTCGCAAGTAATTACTCCTCAAAAATTTTTTAAGACCCTTAATCCCAAGAAGATGAAATTTTACACACAACGATGAAATAAGTAATTGTATAAGTGTTGAGTGCTTTCTACCATTAATTTGTCATCATCAGAAAAAGGTGGGAAAAAATTAGTCATTTATTACTGACGAAATCTAAAGATTTCGTAAGTATATTGATGACTTCCGTCATCTATTTGTGTGTTTGTTTGTGTGTGTGTGTTTGTGTGTGTGTGTTTGTGTGTGTGTGTGTGTGTGTTTGTGTGTGTGTTTGTGTGTGTGTTTGCTTGTTTGTAGGCATGAGAACTCAAGAACGGAAGAAGCTACCAATGTCAAATTACACCACGTGATTCAGGAGGGTGATGGCTCGCGCTGATTAGATTTTGGTCAAAATCGGTCAAAGGTCAAGGTCACAGTGAGGTCAAACATTCGATTTTTGATGGTTTGGTACAGAATCATCGTAGAAACTTCTGGTTTGCGTCGCCACCTTCTCGAGAGACAGCTTTTATTCGACAAGGTCAGAGGTCAAGTTGACGATTTCGTAAGTACCAGTCTATGACTGCTTGTTTATTTATTTATTTACTTTTTCTCAAAGGCTGACTTCTATTTTTCCTGCATTGATTCATCAAGGCACCACAAAAAATGGGCTTGCAATCGCTTATAAATCTCCAAACAATGCTGCAAATGTTTACAAAATCCCACCATGTGGCATTGTCCCAGGTTCTGAATGACTGTGCTATCCATATCATAATTATGGGATTGTCCAAATGTGTTCAAGTGTAATTGGGGTCTTCACAGGTTTTCCTTTCAATCAAAATCTCTTGATACACACTGGTGAAGTACTGAAAATGAACCAAAAAGGAAAAGCCTATTTGCTAGTGTGTTCGCCATTACGTTGGCAAGTTTGGGCTTGATCCCTGGTGGGGTCAGATTAAACTAAAAATGTCGTTCTCATTGAGTTACAGCAGTGGGTGCTGCAACTCGAAGCTCATAGTCCTGAGGATTGGGTCCCGAAGCCGGCTGTGACATCTGTCTGCATTTCGGTTGTAGATGTTAAAGGGACAGACTTCATTTTTTAAATGAGTAGGCCTTTGTACATAGGTTGAACTACCCGCTCGGGGTTGGCCCTGGGTCATGAAGCCCAAAACACTTGTTCGTTGATGTCCCCTCTCCAGGGTGGATGAGTCTATAAAGTTGGGAATTTAATTCTCTTCCTGCTATTGGCTGCAGTGCAATCCTATGGAGATTTAGGGCGCTGTAGCTCTACTAAGCACATGCCTAAAAGCAGAGCCTATGCAACTGTCTAGCAAGAACAGCCCTTTTAATAATAAATAAATCAATAATTACATTTCCTTGAAGCTCCCAGAGTTGTTTTGTGTATCACAGACAGGTAAATGTGTTGCAGGCATTTAATGTTGTTCAGGATGCATGCAACAATTGTTGGTGTGGCACTTACAAGCAATGAAAAAAGTTTTTAAACCAAAAAGATGTCGGGATGTTCCTCCAAAACGTATGCAAACAAGTCAGTGATGGTCATGAGAAATGATCATGTGAAACCAACCCCACATCATTAGTAGTCATTTTCATGGAATCAGTGATTATTATGTTCCTTCCCTTTTTATTATTGTTCGACATACCTTGGACTATTTAGAAAAGATTTAGCTCCAATGTATCTCTGAAATATTTGGGCTAACCCTGCTAGAGCGTGAATTCAAAAATGGGCACCGGCGGTCATTTCAGAAATGAGGCCTATTTTGAACTTAAATACACTAGAATCATGAATGAGGGGTCATTTTACACGAATTTGGTGTGAAATCTGATGGGATGCTCAATTTTTGGTTTGGAGGTCATCTTGACCTTCAAATCCAAGATGACCACTGTCGGCCATTTTGAAAAACAAAACGTGTCAAAACTTAGGAACCAAACTAAATGTATGTGCACAAATGATATTTATTTTCCCATTAATTTCAGCATGTGAAAATGGATAGTGTCATTATTTTTCACTTTTGACGTCACCATGACCCTTTAAACAAAATAGCCGCCTTCCGAGATCTTCAAAAATCACAATAAAAACGGGCAGCAACATAATGGTCAATGATTCCATGAAAACAATTCTCCCAAGTAAAAATAATTTGCAATTTAATTATCTAGGTTACATGTATACGAATAAGTGTGTGTTTGTGTGTGTGTGTGTGTGTGTGTGTGTGTGTGTGTGTGTGTGTGTGTGTGTGTCTGTGTGTCTGTGAGTGTGTGTGTCCTCCATAACTCCAAAACCATGAAACCTAGCAGCCTGAAACTGTGCATGCATACTAACAAAACTCCAAGGAAGTGCAAGAGTGAAAATTGAATGTTTGCATTAATTACAACACCCCTTTTGAAGATAATTGTGGTCTTATTTAATTATAACCTTTATATGGCACATCCTCGGCCACCTCACTCTTTGGGGTCTTAAGGCGTATCTTTAATAACTTCGCTGTGGTCTGAAGCTGCCAAGTTTTTTTGGCCTGCTCAACCATGCTTTGTACGGCTGCAACGATTTCTTCACGATAAGGTTTGTATTCACTTTCCTCACTCATATTATCGAATGCCTGTTCATCATAGCTAGGAGTCGCTGTATACATTGCAATGCTTATAAACGCCCGGAGATGCCAGCATTTGTGTTTTTATTTTATTTCCACAAATGCCATAACATCGAGAATCACTTAAACTAAGCTGGATTACAAAATTTAAGTTCCACATTTGAACTTTTTCCGACTGCTAAAAAAGTGTTAATTTGTCTAATTCAAACATTTTTTGGGTGTTTCCAGGTGCACTGGTTTACATGACCGATGGCAATGGGTAATCAATTGGCAAGCCAGGCATTCTGTTGAAATGCTTGCTTGCGGAGCTACAACTCGCTGTATACATCACTTTTGTAAGTGCTATAGTTTTCAAATTAGGAGTTTGCAGCGATTCCATGCATGAAATAATATGATTTTCCAGAATCGACTCTCAGAGGCTAATTAAAGTATGTCATTGAAATGAACTGCAGGGTCCAACGGAGTGCTTAGTTCTTCAATACTGACCACCGGCTTGTTGTGGCAACCGTGAAGTTGCACCTTAAATCCAGGAGAATGATACCATCCCAGCCTAAGCTGGATGTTGAAAACCTCAAGGATGAGAGGGTAGCTGAGGAGTTTGTGAACAGGCTGAGTGGAGATTTGGGGGGTCTGGGTGCTTTGGGGGATCCTGAAGAGTTGCGGAGTGTCTTCAATACCACCATCCTTGATGTTGCTGGTTGATGTCTTGGAACTCACCGGAGGGCGAAGAAGATTTTTTTTTATCTCTCAAGGGACACTGGATACCATTGCCCAGAGTCACAGGGCTAGGCTGAATGGCAGAGCTGAGCTGTTCAGGGAGCTGAGGTGTAAAACTGTACATCCACTAAGGGTGGACAAGGAAGCCTATGTGTGAGGAATCTGTGAGGGGGTAGAGCATCACCTGTGGTCAAGTGATTCTCGTCCTGCTTACAGTTAGACTTGGTGCATTGTGTTCATCCAAGCCAATCCCTCGGTCTACTGTAGTTAGAGCAGACCGTGGTTGGCTCTTGACAGAGGAGTCTGAAGTGAATGCCCGCTGGGCTGGTAACTTTGAGCGGTTGTACCAGTCTGATCCAGCAGCTGTCGAGTTGTATGTCAGTGGTGTTAAAATTCCTATTGCGGACCCTCCAATCAGCTGTGGTCCACCTCCTTTTGTGGAAACACAGGCTGCGGTGAACCGGTTGAAACGGGGTAAAGCTCCAGGGATCTGTGGCATCCATGCCGAACTTCTCAAGGCTGGCGGAAATTCTGCACTCATGTCGTTGCATGCAGTTCTGTGCTCTGCCTGGAACACAGGCATCATCCCAACTGACTGGAAGAGGGGCCTTGTTGTCCCTCTCTGGAAAGTGAACGGTGATCGCCCAGATTGCAACAATGACCGAGGGGTGACGCTGCTCTCAGTGCCGGGCAAGGTCTTTGCTCGGATAATTCTTGATCGGGTTTGCCACCGTCTGCTTGAGCACCAGCATCCAGAGCAGTCAGGCTTTACACCAAAGAGGTCAACAATTGACCGTATCCTTGCTCTTTGGGTCCTCACCGAACGCAGACTAGAGTTTCGGCAGGGGCTGTTGCAGCCTATGTTGATCTCTGTAAAGCGTTTCATTCAGTGAATCGGGATACCCTCTGGAGGATTCTTGGTCTTCCTGGGGTGCCACCAAAACTGATCGATGTGATGTCTGAACTATACTCTGGTACTGAGAGTATTGTGAGGTGTGGTGGTACCATCTCTGACTTATTTCCAGTTGTTACTGGAGTTCGTCAGGGGTGAGTACTGGCCCCCACACTTTTCACCACATGTTTGGACTGGATTCTGTGGAGGATGTCCGAGAGTTCAAGCTGCGGTGCATCATTTGGGAATGTCAAGTTCTCTGACCTTGATTTCGCAGATTATGCAGTCATCTTTGCATGGCTCTAGATATCCTTTTGGCGGCCCTCAAGGTGCTGAATGAGGAGTCGGAGATGATATCATGATGGTTTTCCTGGTTAAAAACTAAGATCCAGGCTTTCATTAACATCTTGGATGCTGCTATCCCGTCTGCACCTGTTTGTGGTGAGTATATTGAGGTCACCAAGGGATGCACTTACCTTGGAAGTGATAGTCATGTCTCTGCTGGCTGTGAGCCAGAGGTCATCAGATTTCTGGGTCGGG
>NC_140961.1:108216652-108229152 GCF_056783735.1 Eptatretus burgeri | reverse complement strand
TATATATATATATATATATATATATATATATATATATATATATATATATATATATATATATATATATATATATATATATATATATATATATATATATATATATATATATATATATATATATATATATATATATATATATATATATATATATATATATATATATATATTTAGATGTACAATATATATATATATATATATATATATATATATATATATATATATATATATATATATATATGTATATAGATGTTGTGGAGCAGGGTCACACTTCATGCATAACCCAATGCCTCTAACTAACTTACTAACCATAACCCTAACCCTGACAACTCCGGCCTGAGTTAAGGGTTGCCGTCGGCGATCGTGGTCTCTCGGGACAGGCCGCTCTCTTGCAGATATCCAGAAATGACGTCCATAACAATATATATATATATATATATATATATATATATATATATATATATATATATATATATATATATATATATATACATATACATTGTATCATACATACATAGACTGTACATAAACAAAAAACATGATGTCACATCTGGATTGCCTTTAAGCCTTGCATGACTTTTCACACAAAACCTTCTTCCCTTTCTTATCTGACCTCTTTCATTTCTTATACAATGCATAGTTTTAAACTTATGAGAGATCAAAATTATTCATCAGTCTGAATGGTTTAGCAGTTTCCATTGCAAGTTCATGAACATGGATTTCCTTTATTGTAGACCCACCACAAACATAAAAAAATCTTTATTTCATTGTACCATAACTTCCATAAAACGACTACATCATGCTCAAACTTTTTAAAAATTCATAACAAAAAATTGACCTCAATGAATTGCCACAACTTGAATTTATTAAATTTACCGAATGACACTTTTTTGACTCAAATTGCTTATGCCAGGATAAAAATAAAAGAAATTAGAACAACAAGAGAAAGCCATTTGGACCAATCGTGCCTATGAAGGAACCACACTTTATTAGTTTATCAATTTACTTATCATTTTGTATATTTAAATGTTATTTTTCACGATTAACTTAACCCTTTGAAAATATATTGATGTGCATGTTCGATTTTATACCATAGGCAGGGAATTTCAACAGGGTACCTGCATGTAAAGGCCAACTTTTTTCAGAAGACAGCTAAGATCTTTTATGTCAACAACAAAAATGGAGACAACACAGCTGGCAATTTATATCCCTATCCAAAAGACAGCATGCTTCAAGATGCAATGCACTCTCTACAGGCATGACATCTGAATGGCAGTTTTCGTCAGAATCGGCTCTGCAGACAAACAAATCAAGGAGCATACAGCTCAGGGGTGACTACGCCATCAACTGAGCTATCCTTAAATCCCTATCCTACCTTGAATCATTAAACTCGGTGGCATAATGGTTTGAGTATTTCCTCTGAGTTTTGGAGGTTTGTGGTTCAACCTCAGCTGCATCATACCAAAGATTTTAAAAATGCTACTTATTGCTTTCCTGTTTGATGCTCTGCATGTAAAAGGACAGAGAATGAGCAAACCACCATAGGTTGGCAATATTAGAGCAGGCTATAATGGGCTTAATGGCCTCCTGTGTTAAAGTTCCTTGAAAGAGACATTTATTATTAATTATTATCATTAATCTGATTAATCTTTAACATGATTAGATTTTCTTCAACTAACGTTTTTGCCATGCTGTTGCACAAATCAACTACTTATTTTGGTTAAAAAGCAAAACCATCTCCATGCTATCTGCAGATTAACTAAAGGAATCCAAAGCTCTCTACATCATTGGTATCTCCCACAAATAAGCAGAAGCACAGGGCCTGTTGCTTTCCATTGACAGACTGGTGGGTGGATTTTGTTTTCCACCAACTACATTTTGATTAATAAAGAAAAATAGTTCCTATGCTATCTGCGTTTTAACTTTACTTGAAGATGACTACGATGTCATATCTGCTTGGAAGATGTATGTGTCAATGTGTGTCAGAGTGTCTCCTCCATAACTCCCAAACCATAAAACCTAGCAGCTCCAAGCTTTGCATACATACAAAGGGAACTCCAAGGCAGTGTATGAATGAAAACTGGGTGTTTTGGTTCATTATAACACCCCTTTTGAAGATAATTCACGGCCTTATTTAATTATAGCCTTTATCAAGGCGCATCCTCGGTCAGATCACTCTCCCTCGCTGGGGTTTTAATTCGCCATTTTGTTCAGGCTGCTCAACAATGTCTTGACTTGGAACAGGCTGCAATGCTTTATTAACGATAAAGCACTCATTTTTCTTTCACTTTCCTCACTGATATCATCGAATGCCTGATCTTCATACCTATGAATTGCTGTATACATTGCTTTTGTAAGTGCTATAGTTTTCAAATTAGGTTGGAGTGATTTAATGCATAACATGATGTAATTTTCCTCGATCTCCTCTCATGGACAAAATAACGTATATAATCGAAGCATAATTTTAGTTTGGAGGATCAGATCACATGGACGAAAGAACTGTTGAAATCTGGAGTGAAATCTGAAAATGTTAAGAAAGCAGCGATATTTAGTTTTTTGCAGGTATCTGCCATTACCAATCAACTTTCTATCGCTTGCCAAGCAAGCGGTCCCTTATCAACCATTTAAATGGAGTGCTTGATTGAGTGCTTAAGCCACTTGCCAAGTGCCCTACAGTCGATAACGGTACAGTTCATGTCCCGATCAGGATGTGCAGTCGGCAGTTGCTGCAAGGTAGTCATACGTAAACAGCACACATCGAGGTGGTACATATGAGTAGATATTTATCTGTAGGGACTCTCTGCAGCTGTGTGTACATGCCATGCCTATTAAATTGGCACCATGGTGGCAAATATTGATGATGATGACGATGAGGATGGGTGGTGGAGGTTTTAACTTTTAACCTCAGCAACGTCCATGCAATCACATTTTCCTTTTCCAAAGCAATTTGTTAGTTTATATGAATCAGGTATTTTTAAAGAAAGGTTATATGCTTCCTCTTTGTGAGTTTAAAAGTAAAATATATTTAACTAGAACGGGCACTCATAGAGCGCATACCTTCGCCACCACTACTTTTTTTGTTCTTGGTATGAGTGTGGGGAACTGGTTTGATGCTGGTTTCATGCAAATCGAATAAGAATTGACTGAGTTATGCCAAAAACCGCATATTTTTCAAGGGCGTGACACCCCCCCCGACATTTTACCCCAACCGGTGACATGTGTTATGACATCATTATATCACAAGATTGGGCATTAAATTCTGAACATTTTGGTGCTGGGTTCATGTAAAGCGGACAAGAATTGACCGCGTTATGACAAAAACCGCATATTTTTCAAGGGCGTGACCCCCCTGACCTTTGACCCCTAACCGGTAACAAGAGTATGGGCGTCATTGTGTCATATTGCATATCACAAGATGAGGCGTTGAATTCTGAACATTTTGGCGTTAGTTGCATGCAAATTGAATAAAAATTGACCGTGTTATCGTAAAAAGACGATTTTGACCTTTTCTTGACCTTGACCTTTGACCCGAACGATCCCAAAATCTAATCGAATGCTTCCTGGCTAATAATCAATCATCCCACCAAATTTCATGCAATTCGGTTTAATACTTTTTGAGTTATACGAATCATTATACTCATTATAGTATCAATTATTCCATCTCCTTTTTTTCTAAATTGATGTCCAACACCCCTTTGTCTCTTCGGTTTATAGTATCCTCCACTAAGATACATACCTTCACCCTTGTAGTATGGGTAAAGGAACATCCCATCCACTGTAATTATTTTATATTTTCCCAACTCATGTTTCCTCACAATCACCGTCATATTTATTTATTGGAAAACTTCATTTTGATGAATTGTGATGGATATCATTTCTCCATTAAAAGAAATCACATGATTATCTTGATCTGTTATTCTAAAATTTACTCTGTATATGGTTTTTGCTGACACAGGTAGACAAACCAGATTTTGCATTCCATATTGAATTTATAACAAATTGGGGTTGAGTATGCACTGAATGAAAATATTGTATTTGTTCTTATTCCATCATTATAAGCACCATCAATCAAATCACAGTGAATGAATACCGAATTTATGCCTGAGGATATTTGAATGACATTATCACTGTAAAACGTCCCATTAGTTTCAATCTTTTTTTGCGGAGAAACCCAATAATTCTCTAAATCAAATATCAATTGTGAAATCAACCTTTTAGTTATTTTTAAGTTTAATCGTTGATTATGAATTTTTTATTTTGAATATCTATAGCAATATTTTTGGTTCATCACTCTGTTCTTTCATAAGTCGAGCAATTTCAGAAGATATTTGAGAAATCTCATATGCTCCAGATGATACTGTTACCGTTTTGTATCCACTTCCCGGATTATAACTAAACCTATCGTTTTTCTCTGTGATATTAAACAAGGTTTTTTAAGTTCCCATAGACAATGATGACGCCTCATATTCTTTTGTTGCATCAAGTTGTAGTGTGTATGGAAATGAAGATGTGTGGTCGCTTGTTGTGAAATTAAACCGAAGGATTGTGCTTCTCATCTTATTTACTATGAAATATAATATCTTTATGTTTACATTTATTAATTATTTTCATATTCATCAACTGGTCTAAAATGGCTGATGCTTCATGAAATCAATTGTTATTTCCAGCCTTGTTACTACCTAACAACAATAACAGTCTATTAACTAATTCTGATGGGTCATTTGGAAGAAAACTAATACCTGAACCAAGCCTACGTAAAGCCTGAATAATGTGTTTCTCCTTCTCATTCTTACTGCTTTTACCAGATATATTGACCCTATAATTAAGAGAGTCCAGCAAATCAATATATACTCTATCGTCATTATTTTTCATATCCAATGGTTTAACAAAATACTTTGATTCATCCCTCACAGTTGAACTTTGTCATCCATCTTTTGTCTGAAGAAACATTAATCTCAGAGTTAGTTTAATAGGGGGTTGGGCAGAACTCAAGAACCTTAATTCATCATTAAATATCAATCCCTTTTCTTGAACAAGATGAAATATTGCTGGTTGTTCTGTTGGAATGAGTCCTGCTTTGGTTTTTGAATCTGCTGAATATTCATTGTTTTGAAGAGCCGTCACAAAAATAATCAAGGGGTTGATTAATCTCTTCCAGTTGTTGAAATAATCCATCATCATCACATTCTAATTCTCCTGTATTCTCTCATTCTTTCTCTGTCATTTGACTGTAATATTTTAACATTTGAAGTTTTTTAGGACTATATTCTATTGTGGGAACTGTGGAAGCATCTATAATTTTTTCTTGGGAAGTTTTTAAAAGTGGTGTAAAAAATTTATCTTGTTTTCTTTCAAATGCTTCTTCACCCGTTAGTTTCTGTCTGCGTTTCTTCTTTATGTCTTCCTGTTGTTTTAGAACTTTTGAAACCAACCCTTGATGTTCCTTAAACCTTCTTGCTCTTTCTTTCGCATCCATTTATTTATTGCAAAATGTAATCTACTGAATTATAAAGGTCAACAGGGAAATTTTCCTTTTCTTCATCATTAAAGTAGATGTGTTCAAATAAATCCTTTTCTTTAAATATGTCATTTAATTCTTTATTAACATTAATATGTGTTGTAATTTATTCCTCACTAATACTTGTATCTCTGCTTTTCATACGTTTGCGCTGAGCTTCTTCATCAACATCAAAACTGAATGATAAAATTTTATCTCCATTACCACTCAGATGTTTAATAATTTGTCTCATTCCTTCTGGATTAGTTTCTAATATCCCAAAACCATCAGATTTTAGTTTCTTTAACTCACTCTTGCAATGTTAATATTTTGTTGTACCAAGAAAGACCTCCTCAAATATTTGACCTTCAATCCTCAATCGCATATGTTCCTCTACTGAAATATAGCAATAATCTTCACCTTCTACTTCTCCTGGTCGCATTGCTCTGGTTGTTGTGGATACAATACGAATCACATGGTGTTTTTAAAAAAAAAACTTGTAATATTTTCATTTGTACAATTCAAAAACCTTGATTTATGAAAGTTTTTTTCCAGAAGCAGATGTACCCACGAGATTTATAATCATAGTTCTCATTTATATATGTAATTGTTTATAAAATAAAAAATATATCCCTTAATATCTCATCTTGTTTCACAACAATATATTTATATTTTTCAGTCGTGTGCTTAATATAATCCCCAAATTCCTTTTTATTACATAATGTAGAACAATTGTCTCTCCAAAAATTGTTTATATCTATTTAATTTAACTTGAATGAAATAAAAGTATTAGCATTGTTTCTTACTGAGCGACTCAGGAGTTGAAAGTATGATTGACTAAGATGAATACAATTACGAGAAGAATGTCTCCCTCTTGTGGAGTCGCTCTCCATTACCGTTTGGTTTCTCTCATTAACACAATCATCAAAGATAACGAGGTTCTTTTTTGATTTCTCCAAATCTTGGTGTGAAAGGATATCATCCGTATTATCACTTAGAATACAATTGATAGTTTTTGATTTCTTTTTACATTTCTCTGTGTCACAAAATAGTTGTATTATATCTTCAGTTATAATCATGTAGTTTCTTTTGAAGTTTAAATAAACCAATAATATCTTCTTTTTGAAGACCCGCATTAAAACCTTATGAGAGTAGTTGATACTCAGGTTGAAAACTTGACTTCGTGAAAATGATTAAATTATCATAATCGAAAAGTTGCTTGTAAGGACCATCTTTAAAAGCAGAAAGGTTTTCCCACATCCGCTTGATCCAACTATGAGACATCTAAATGAATTTTGAAGATTTTTCTGGTTGTTAAATTTTATATTATTTTCCCAAATGGGTAAAAAAAATCATTCATTTATATATTTGGAAAACAAGTTCTTTAATTTTTTATTGGCTTTTCTAGAAACTCTGTTTTTCCTAAGTTCTGGTTTAATTTCAAGATAATCCATTGTTTTATTTATCCAATATCTTGTGTTGATATTTCCCTGAAAATGACAATTGTTAATAATATAAATCACCAATCCATGAAACATTACAGTCATTTTTTCGGTCTCTTCTCTAGCAAGAAAAGATATATTATCACTCTCGTACTTACCATTCATTTCTCATGTTAATCTTGTAAAGTAATTCATTTTTGATGTAATTTTGAAACAGTTATGTTCTTTTTTATATTTTTTTATTTTCATTAATTAGAACATAATCACAGAATATACATTGTTTATGGGATTCTGACTCTGTGTTTCATCCCACTCTATCACATGCTGGACAATTCTCAAATTTGTCATGTGGAGAATCAGAGAATTAAAGAAGCTCAAGATCTGGTATACTATTCATATTTATAAAGAAAAAAACTTTACTTAAAACAAAATTAATCTTCGGTATCATCTTCGTTATTTTCATTGGTGCTTTCACAATCTTCTAGAAAGCTACTTTCATAACTATTGTTTGAACACAAACTCTCGGTATCATAACTGTCTTCTGTTCCAACAGATATGCTATCATCACTCTCATCATCTTCACAATCTTCAGTTGAATAATGACTCATATTTAATTTGTAGAAAAAAACATCACCATCTATATCTGTATCCTTTTTTTCATTAACAGATTCAACTACTGCATTTTTTATATTGAAGGTAATTTTAAAATGGTCCTTAACGACAACTGAAAGAAATGTAATTTCACCTGATATATTAACATCCTGTATTTAATCAAGATTTAAATATTTTGGGTTGTTGAAAAAAATACAAATTTCTCCTTGCATATTACAGATGGTCTTATCTTTTCATTCTGAAGCTTCATCCATAAGGTTTTTCTTTTTTGATACTTTTTCTTGTTTCATTGCTTTTCCTCATTTTGAATGTATTGCCAGAAGGAGAGGAGAAATTTTTGTTAGAGCTACTTTCATTGATGTTCTTCCAGATATACTAAAAGCCCTTCTGCTGAAGGAAATTGAAGAACTCATATTATTCACCATAATTGTTTTTTATCCAATAGTTGTTGGATTTATCTTTATTCAATTTTAAATCCTCGACATATTTCTCAGTATCTTTTACAAATGTAGAGATTGATTGAAACTTGTCTTTTGTGTCTTGATACAATGTATTTATTAAGTGAAAAAAGTTGGTGAAAAAAATTGTTTTAAGCACAGATTCATCTATAAATTAAATGAAATTTTCATCAAGAACATTTTAGTTAAAGCAAAGTTTTCCTCTAGAAATATGATGAATACAATGTACTGCGACGTTCGTAATCATGAATATAAATGTTATAAAAAACACCTTAAAACCAACAAACACACATTCAATCTTTTCAGACAAATATCTCCATTTGAACGAGAAACAAAACATTGTGAAAGATATAATATTGATATTCTTTTTAAAAAGTTAGAGTAAACACCTTCAATCATGCAAACACAAGAAAAATGAAGAAAGGGAAGGGGCAACTAAATTCTCTATTGAAAACACTGATGAGGCATTTAATGGACATATAAGAACAAGATTGTTTCGCTTTGAAGACCCTGGACCATCTTCAATCATTGAAGCTGTTGATGTGATTAAACAAAGTATTGAAACTGCAATTAAAAACACATTAATTGAAATGAAAACTTATAAGTTTTATGTCGGAGTAAAATTGAATATGGGAAGAGAAGGTGATGAAACTACTCCCTTTATGAGGACAAACCCTCACTTTATCATATCATTTCAAAATTTTGTAAGATGTGATGTTTACGATGAACTCCAGAGACAAGACCAAGATGTTGATAACACTGCAGTAGGTCGTGGATTTGCTCTTGCAAAAATAATCTTTTTCGATATGCACATCTTAAAATCAGATCCTCTGAAAGCTTCTTCTTATATTGATTTACCAAAAGAGATAAAACTTAAGAAAGTGGTTGTTAATATTCAAAACAAAGATAATAAATGTTTTCTATGGACTGTTCTTGCCCACTTACATCCTCCACAATGGAAACCTGAAACGGTTGAACATAATAAGAAATATTGAGAAAAGGAATAATCAATCTGTTAATGTATATGGATTAATGGATACAAACAAAGGTCAAATATTAAAAAATTCAAATAACTATAAAAATGATGAAACGTGCATTGACCTTCTTTGTTATAGTTCGGGGGAAAATTCACATTATGCTTATATGAAAAATTTATCAAGACGAATCACCTCACAAGTATTCAATAGAATAAATAAAACATATCCATTTCAGAGATGTCTCAACTTCTTTCATGTGAAAGAATGATTAAATCAACATTCAAAATACTGTAGTAATCATAAATCTAACAAACATCCATTTGCTGATTTGCAAACATCCATTGGCTGAATTAAAGCTGATATATGCTGATTTTGAAAGTATACTTGAAAAGATAGATACTGTTTCCCGAAATCGAAATAAATCATACACAAATAAATATCAAAGACATACTCATTATGGTTTCTGTTATTATATCAAATCATCTGTTGTTGATAAATACAACACGTTAGAACTTTATAGAGGAGAAGATGCCTCAGAGGAGTATGTGAGACGATTGGAAAAAGACTGTATAAGACTAGGAGAAATAATGGTTAAAATCTATAAACCAATGTCACTACAAAGGGAGAGAAAGAGGAATTTAGGAAGAACAGTATCTGCCATATTTGTGGGGAGAAAATTGAGGGAGAGGTCAAGGTTAGGGATCATTTTCATCTTACTGGTAAATATAAAGGTCCAGCTCATTCCTGTTGTACTCTTAATTACAAGGCCCCAAACTTTATTCCTGTCTTTCTTCACAACAACGCTCACTATGACACACATCTATTTAAAAATGACCTTTCAAAGACATCTGGAGATATTTCTGCCATTCCTAATAGATCAAAAATACATCTCATTCACAAAAACAATTTATACATCCCTCATAACCCATATCAGATTTCTTGACACAAACAAGTTTATGGTAAGTCCATTATCTAACTTAGCATCAAATATTAAAAACTTACCGGATCTTAAATCACATTTCTTAAATCAAGAAGAGATTGATCTCTAATCACAAAAGGGAATTAATCTGTATGACTATATGGATTCATTTGAGAAGTTTAAAGAAACATAACTTCCTTCAAGCGAAAGTTTCTCTATCAAGTTGAATAAAACTCATGTTTCTGAAAGAGATTACACACAAGCTAAAAAGGCTTGGTAGAAGTTTTATATAAAGAATCTTTGAGAATATCATGATTTGTATCTTAAAACTGATGTATTAATTATTATTGACTGACATGTTTGAGATTTTTAGAACAGTCTGTCAAAATAAAAATTATGATGGATCAGACCCCACTCACTATTACACAGCCCCAGGTTTGGCTTGGAATGCCATGTTAAAAATGACAAAACAGGATTTGGAATTAATCAGTGATATAGATATGCTTTTAATGATAGAGAAGGCTAAAAGAGGAGGAATATCCAAGTATGTTCCAAGGGATATGCTAAAGCAAATAACAAATATCTTCCTGATTATAATAAGAATGAGGACAACTCTTACCTGTTGTATTATGATGCTAACAATTTGTATGGGTGGGCTATTTCTCAATCTTTACCTTATTGAAAACTTAAATGGGTTAAAGAAAAACATTATGCAAAAGTTTTACAAGACATTGTTGTCTCCTCTCAAAAATAATAGGATGAATCTGAAGTTGGATCTTATTTTGAGGTTGATTTAAAATATCGAAAATAACTTCATAACAAACATAATGACCTACCCTATGCCCCTGATAAAGAAGTCCAATAAACCAATGGTTAAGTGATTACCAACAGTCATTTAATATAAAAAGTAAATCTACAGAAAAACTACTTTCAACATTTAACGATAAAGAAAGTTACATTTTGCATCAAAGGAACTTGAGGAAATAATTGTCTGCTGGGTTGAGAGTTTGGAAAATTCATAGGATTTTTAAATTTAAACAGTCATTGGTTAAAGAAGTATATCGATTTGAATACAAAAAGGAGAACAGAAGCATAAACAGATTTTGAGAAGGACTTTTATAAATTAATGAATAATGCTGTATTTGGAAAGACTATGGAAAATGTTAGGAATAGGCAAAACCTAAGACTTGCTACATCTTGGAAACAGTCTTCAAAATTAATTAATATACCAAGTTATAAGCAAGCGGAGGTGTTTTCAGAAAACTTTTGTGCTATTTATTTGAAAAAAGAGAGTATTGAAATGGACAAACCAATTTATATAGGAACATCAATTCTTGACAAGTCAAAGTCGTTCATGTATGACTGTTACTTCACTAATTTAAAACCAAAGTATAAGGATAATGTATCATTGTTATATATGGATAAAGATAGTTATATATTAGAAATTAGAATGAGTGATGTATATGAGGATATGATTGATAATATTGATATATATGATACAAGCAATTATAAGTCAGGTGATGTGTTGTTTTCATCAAAGAATAAAAAGGTTATTGGAAATTTAAAGATGAATTGGGTATGAAGGTAATGAGTGAATTTATAGGATTGAGATCAAACTCTTATGCTTATAAGTATATTGATAAGAATAACATTGAAGGGTGTGATTAGAAGCTCAAGGGAATAAAGAAAAATGTAATCAAGGAAACAATAAACGTTAAACATTATTACAACTGTTTAACCTTAAAGAAGGAAGAGTAGAGAAAAATGAATACAATAAGAATTTATAAACATCAATTATTTATGGAAGAGGTGAATAAGAAAGCATTAGGAGCTTTTGTGATAAAATATATATTTTAGAGAATGGAATCAATAGTCTCCCTTATGGTTATGAGTATGAGTGTTAAGATATTTAAGGGTTAAGATATTGGTTTGGGGATTTTAACAGGCCACCGCTGTATTTTTTGGTGATTGATAAATGATACAACCAAGCAATAACCAAACCAAAGAGTGTAGATGTAATCAACCTTGGTATTTAAATGGGAAACATAATAAATGTGAGAAATATCAAATAAGTCTTATTGAAGAAATAACCAGGGTAAAAGTAGATAAAACAAAAAAGCGGATAAATTTAATTACAAATAAGTTGGAGGATTTAAACAAAAAAAAATATCCTTGAAGTGACTGAAAACTTTGACGGTTATCAATTGAACAATGGAAAAACTATTTACTACAATCTCAAAATGATATGTGGCTCAGGAGGTTGTCAGACAAAAGCATTAAGAGAAGTTTATCATTTCATCTTTGCTCAACAAAGATACTTAAACCAAGAACCAAGTTCCAAGTTATTCTTTGTAAATATACTCGATGGAAATGAATGTTAAAAGAAAATTAAGTTATTCCCTAAAGTAGAACATGGACAAATATTCGTTGGTTCACCATTTGAGTATAATGAAAATATAAAAGGACTGTTTTTATGTCGGAGGGAAGAAGTGCTTTAATCAGTAAGTCTCAATTTTTCATTTGCTTGTGTGGCAGAGAAGGAGATAGGTGGGGAGGAAGTGAGTCTCCCATTTTGAGCTTTTGGTGCTTGGGTCTGAA
>NC_140961.1:108204152-108211652 GCF_056783735.1 Eptatretus burgeri | reverse complement strand
TCCTGAATTTTTGTCTTTCCTATCACATCACATCATCCCGCATCTATACCCATGATCTATAATTTACATTCTTTAGCCCTCAAATCCTTTCCTCCAATTTGTCTCCTCATTAAAGCACATCTTGCTTTGTGGAATAACGTCATACTCCTTGCTATTTACTTTTGCTTCGAGCTCTTCTATTTTAATATTTAAACTTCTGGCATTCGAATGTTTTTTGTCATTATTCCCTTTTCTTGTAATTGATTTTTGCTGTCTGGACTTACTCATCACATCACATCACCAAATGCTGTTCCTTCCTGTACAGCCTCTCCACTCCCCTCTTGGATAAAAGGCCTTAATTCTGTCCTCAATTCTCACTGCAAGCCTTACTGACCCTCTTCTGTTTAACCTATGACTATCAATCTGAAAATTTTCAGAAAATAAAAAGATTCCCATTGCTTACTCTACCCAAAATATTACTTCCTGTCCCATTCGTCCAAACATGGGTTGACATTTATTAGAAAAGAGTGATGAATTTTGTTCCCTTTCCTATTCTCAGAAGAATACGAGAAAAATTACATCACCAACCTTTTCTTTCAGTCATCTACCCAACATCCTGTACCTATTTTTCAAATCCTCTGAGTGAAGTATATATCCAGGTTGTCCCTTAAGTCACCTCAGAATTTAGAAATTAAACAGCATTTCTGTGTTTTAATAATTTATGATTAACTTTATACCAAAGGAAGATTTACAAATTGGAGATAAAGTTGCTTTATTTATGAAAAATGATGCAGCTGAGATGTCCTCTATTTTCGGCTTCGCAAAGACGGGCTCTTTCGACAGCATTTTCCATAACAGCGGACAATAACTCTGACTGCATCGCTCAAATTTCAGCACAGATGTTGTCCTTGAGCTGCTGAATTGTATGGGGCTTATTGATGCATACACGCTCCTTTAGGTAACCCCAAAGAAAATAACCGGGAGGCATCAAATCAGGAGAACGTGATGGCCAAGGAATTTCTGAATTTCGCGAAATTTTTCGGTGTCCAAAAATTTGCCATGGGAGCTCCACCGTGGCTCGTGCTGTGTGTGCAGTGGCTCCATCTTGTTGAAACCACATCTCAGGTTTATCCTTCACTGCAGGACACACAAAATTCTCGAGCATGGCTCGATACCGCTCACTAGTGACTGTCGTTGCACTGCCATCCTCATTTTCAAAAAATAAGGGCCGATCATCCTTTCTGACGTTACACCACACCAGATAGTGCATTTGAGAGGATGCATCTCACGTTGATGAATAACCCTAGGATTCTCTAATCGCCAGAACCTCCAATTCTGCTTATTTGCGAAGCCGTTCAAATGGAAATGAGCTTCATCAGTCATCATCAGTTTATGAACAAATTCGTTTTCTTCATTGACCAACCTCTGAATTTGGACTGGCTAATTTAAGTGTTGTCGATGATCAGTCGGTTTCAACTTTTGCACCAATTACATTTTGTATGGGTGCAGGTGCAAATAGTTTCTTAGTCTGCGATACAGTGACACCCGAGACATCATATTTGGTCAGAACGTCTGCGGATCGATGTTCCTGCTTCTTGTTGAACACTGTCCAGTGCACGTTCACGATTAATCTGCGAATGGACCGAACGTGGTCTTCCAGATCGTGACAAGTCAATTCCTGACCCATATTGCTGAAAACGTTGAATCAACCGACGAATCATGAAATCTGTATGTGGTTTTCTGGCATTGAAGTGTCGGCAGTATGCTATTTGGGTGAGAATAATTGATCGATGAAATTTAAAATAAAATTCCACGATTTTTGTTCTTTGTTCAGTTGTGAATTTTTCCATGCGTAATTTCCAAATGTTAATCTAAATTCTGAAAAGAAAAGAAAAGGGAATTATTAAAAAAACAGAAATGTTATTTAATTTCTAAATCCATAGGTGTCTTTTGGGACACCCTGCTATATATATATATATGTATATATATGTATATATATATATATATATATATATATATATATATGTATATATATATATATATGTATATATATATATGTATATATATATATATATATATATATATATATATATATATATATATGTATATATGTATATATATGTATATATATATATATATATATATATATATATATATGTATATATATATATATATGTATATATATATATATATATATATATATATATATATATATATATATATATATATATATTCTTTACATGAGTAAGGCTCATGGAAAGGAGCAAGGTAGATCTGACAGTGGGACAAACATCAAGGGATGAACCAACAGTGAAAATAGGAGAGGGAGAATGGGAGGCAACTGAAACCAGCAAGTAGAATGATTGAGTTAGGAAAGGTTAATATGGGTAATAAAGATCATGGGTCAGAATAGGGAATGACAAGAAATGGTGGTCCACTAAGTGCTTGAAGTCCTGGAGGGAAGAGTGAGATGGAAGAGCTCTGGAAAGTGATTCCATATAAGGCAGAAGCAAGGAATAAAAAAGTTCCATGGCCCTCTGCACCCACTACACCTACAATGCACTCCACCCATATCTTGCATCCACTCAACACCTCCCTCACCCACCTCATCGTTATGCACCACACCACCACCCTTACACATCACACCCCCACTGCCATTCATTTTTTCTGCACCCACATTACTGACCACACCATCTGCACCCCCACCACTATCCACATCCACCACACCCTCACACCATCATCCATGTCCAATTCAGACTCACCCCACATACACAACGAACCTTCATCAACAAATTTTTAGCACTCCAATAAATCCTGTAATGCTGAACCAATCAGCAATTCTTTCACTGAACCAATCAATCACAATCCTCAAATGTGCTGCCTCTTACACATTTCCTGCAAGAAAGATGCACCCCTGTCACCTCCAACTCTGACTTTGCCCACATCAAACGTTTAACATATCCTTTATAATATCCGCTCCTGGCAGACCACATGGTACTGATAATGTACTCAATCTTCCCTTTTTGTCACCTACCCCTCCGACAAGGTCGGAAACAAGGGACATTAAAATGAACTCCATCTGACCAACCAATCATCTGTCCAAGCAGCCGATCATTCGTCCATCTACCTTTGTGTACGTGGTATTTCTAAAACCGTTGAACATTTCGCTTTCATATTGCAAATATCTATTCCTCATGGCATTATCTCAACCTGATTAGATCACGGCTGTGATTGGCTGAATTATGTTGCCACGGCAAACGTCTCGGTAACTCGTATTTTGTACACCATATTTCAAAAAACATTCAAGATTTAGCTTTCATATTACACACATCGATTCCTCGAATCACCCAAAATTTGGAGACCTCGAGTCGCAGCTCCTTGCTCTTATTTCTTTGCATACTTTTTTTCCTTTTCTTTATTCTTATGTTGTGCCTCATTTGCTTCCCTCATGCTGAGCTCACAAATACTAACCCAGCACTACATTGTCACTAACCTAGTAACCTGATGAACGCTTAACCTGAAAAACTCAGCTTAAACTTCTTCTGAACTCAAAACCTCCAGTCCGTCCTCTTGGAACTGACAACTCTGTGCCCTGCCAACCTTATTTTCACTTTGCCCTTCCACATTATGCAGTAGCCAAAAGGAAAATCATCAATAACAGATTGACAGGAAGTGCATCCATCTTGCAGTCGTATTGCAAAGGATCTGATGCTGGTCTAACACATGGAACACATCACTCAATCCAGACAATTCTCATATTCTCACCTTGTCTCTCTGAAATGATCATGCAGCAAACATGGATTTCTTCTTCCTTGATTACACGTTGAAGAAGTTCAGTTGAACAAAATTCTGGACAGATCAAATATCAAACCCCCAAAGCGAGCTTGAGAGTGGGTATCTTCCATTAAGCCAAGTACTTCCTCAATTAATTTAATCTTCTCACATTCTACTAACCCTTGTCGATGGCTTACCTTCGCTTGTTATCTTGCCAAAACGAAGTTTTTGCAAGATATGTTAGTCAGCTTGTATGTTTTTTTGTCTGTAATCACGTATCGATCACTCTGCAGAGCACAGTTATCATTGGAAATTTTTGTAACTTCGCATATCAGAGTCCTATAGAGGTCCCTTTCAGCGCATAAAATTTTCAAGGTCAAGGTCACTTTGTCGCAAATCAGGGGAGTCGACGAAACCCTTATCTTTTGAGTAATTTTGATCAGATCGTCTTCAAACTTCATGGGAATATAGTTCATGGTGTGGCGCTCACCTGATTAATTTTTTGACCTTCATGGTTAGCGCTGGAGGTCGAAAGTTTTTGACCCCAAGGTCAAATTTTGAAATCTTAGATACCATATCGAGTAATACCTCATATGAAAGCGCTTGATAAGTGCTTTCCAGATCTGTCAAAAGTTTGACGCTATGACGTCATCAAATGACATCATGACGAAAAAACGGATTTTTCATGAAAATTTTATTTCCTCAATTCTCATCAAAATCTCTTGATATTTCTTGTTCAACGGTCCTGGAGAGATACCATTAACCGTACGAAAATGTAAAGGTCAAAGGTCAAGGTCACAAAAAGGTCAAGCATCAAGGTCAACGAAACCCTTATTTTTTGAGTAACTTTAATCGAATAAATAAGTCACTCATATTTACATTTTGGCAAGATACTGGTCACCCTGGGGGTGACATTGGTTTTTTTTGTTTTTGTTTTTTTTGTATACCTTGTCGAGGCTCGTATGAGAGCGAACACACAACGCACAGCAAGGGGGGCATGAGACAAGAGGGGCGGGAGTGGGAAGGACAAAACAGTGGGGAACAGAGATATTAGGAGAACTGTGGAAGGGAGAGGGATGGGGTGGGGAACATGGGGAATACAAGATGGACATTATCGGGACTTTCAGGAAGGAAAGCAGGGAATTTGAAGGAGGTAGGTTTGGAGTGGATTAACGGGGGTGGAAAAAAAATCAAGGTTTTGGATGGGGGAAGATAACAGCTGTTTGTGGTGGTGAACAGCTGTTTTAAAGATCTGGAGGGAAGAATGGGATTGAAGAGAGTGTGGGAGTTTGTTCCAAAGTTTGGAAAAAAGAGGAATGAAAGAATGAAGGTCAGCAGTGATTCTTGATTTTGGTAATTTTACCAGAAGGGTGGTGCTGGCAGACCATGAACACCCTGCGGAAATATGGCGGGGGGGGGGAGGGAGGGGAGGCCGGAGAGATCACCGACCTGCCGATGGTGAGAGAATGAGAGACCCAAAGACAGCCTCATCATGAGACATGCCAATGATCCCAACTGCCTTGGTTTCCACAGCGTGAAGCTGAGAAAGGTGAGAGGCAGGAACACCAGCCCAGTGGGGGGAGCAGTACTCCACCATGCTGTAGACAAAAGCTTTCACATGGTCAGGAGCTCAGGTGTAACAAGGAAGGACTTTGCACGACAAAGGATGCCCAGTCGGCGACTGGCTTTGGAGGCCAGCTTGAAAATTTGGCTTTCTCAGGAAAGATCGTGGCAGATAGTGAGACCCAGAAGCTTAAATGAAAGGACTTCTTCAAGAAGGTTGTTGTGAAAGTCGATGGATGGTAGGGGGTTCCAGACCATCCTTTTGGAGAGACATAGTGAGAGTGTGAGATTTCTCAGGATTGAAAGACATGTTCCAAGTGTTTGACCAGCTTGCGATTTTATCCAGATCTGAAGTGAGTGAAGAAGCTGCTGCTTGCCGATCTGAGGGATAAGACATGGTACGGCTGAGGATGGAGTCATCAGTAAAGTGATGAGGAGGAATTTCCAGAGAGTTGGAGAGATCATTGATGAAAACCAGAAAAAGAACAGGGTCCAGAATGCTACCTTGAGGAACTCCAGCCGAGACAGGAAGAAGGGATGAGAGAACTCGATTTAGGGCCACACGTTGACTGTGACAGGAGAGGAAGTCTGCATGCCATGAGTGGAGATGGCCTTGGATACCATCGGAAGAGAGTTTGCTGAGCAGGGCAGGGTGCCACTATATCGAAATCACGTGATATAACTCGGGAGATGGCTCTGATCTCATGTCTGGCATTAAGGACTTCCATCCATTGTTGGGAAAGCAGAAGCAGCATGTCCAGGGTAGAGTGCCCTGGTCTGAATCCAAATTGATGATCAGAAAACAAGCCATTGGAGAAGAGGAAGGATTTAATGGCTGAAGTGATGATGGATTCCATGACCTTACTGATGATTGGGAGAAGGCAGATTGATCTGTAGTTGCAGGGATCTGTCTTTGCCCATTTTTTATGCAGAGTGGTAATGTTTGCTGATTTCCAAGCTGATGGCAGATAACCTTGAGCAGATGAGAGGGTGAATAGAACAGAGAGAGAGAGAGAGTGAGCAAGAGCAGCAGAGCAACTTTTTAGGACACGAGGGCTGATGCCGTCTGGACTGGTTGCAGAAGATTTTATTCCCTCTCGTCTCTCTTCCTCATGTTTATTCATCCACTAATTACACCTGCGTGTTGTCATACTGCCCCACTATCTGTGTTGCTTTCTAACCTTTGTGTCCTCACTTTTCTAGGAGCCTCGACATTTGTCGAGCACCATGTCTCAGGTCTGTCAGAGCTCCACGTTGTTGTTGTTGGTCAATTTTTAGCCCTCGTGGCAAAGCAAGAAGTGTGGTTAAGCAATCTGTCACGTACTTGTCTGCATTTTGTTATTGCCTTTTCTGTGCAACTGCTCGTCGGATTGACACAAAGTTTTCACCATAGATTGAAACTTCACTCCTGTCCCATGGGAAAGAAGTGTCGTTTGTTTTTTATGATGTCAAAGGTGCGTTCATTATGATGTCATAAATGCATATGTAGAACGCTGTATTTGATCAGTATGAAAAATGTTTATGGTCATGTCGGGATAAATTGGTCAAGAGAAAAAAAATATGACACCATCAGTCACGTGGTTCAGCAGCCATATTTAAAAAAGAAAAATTTCAAAAACCTTCTTCTCCGAAACGGCTAATCAGATCGAGGCAAAACTTTACAGGCATGACTGACGATCCATGAGAAACAAAAAATTCCCCACTTCTGACATCATAGGTCACATGGTGACATGGTTTGGCAGCCATGTTGGATTTACCCGAAAAACCTATAAAAATCGTCTTCTCCAGAACGGCTGGACAGATTGAGGGGAAACTTCACACACATGTTCCCAAGCCTGGGGATACCAGGGTGTTCACAAATAAATAATATATAGGTCACATAGTTTGACAGCCATATTGGATTGAATGAAAATAATTTTTTAATTCTCTCTCTTGAATCACTGCATGAAATGGTGTGAAACTTCAAAATTATAATCTCATAGTGATGGGGAATATTTGTTTTAAATTTCAACCTCAATGGATGCATGGTCTGGCAGCCAGAATAATTTAATTTTTTGAATCTGGGTTCTTTTTTTTTAACAAGGCTTACTTGGCTGTGCTTGAATGGGTTTGAGGGTAGCGGAGAAGCAGTTGAAACTCGAGTCCTATCCAGGTTCCTCCTGATGACTTCATCTTTGTTTTTTG